>NW_026624150.1:2571-147657 GCF_030028575.1 Malurus melanocephalus
ATAGGAAGTTAATTAAAGATGAAAAAGGAACATATAACCAAGAGGGATGGGCTATCACAGCAGAAGGAAGGATAATAATACCTTCTCATTTGTTGTGGTCATTAATTAGGGAGGAACACCAGAAAACACACTGGGRTGTAGATGCTCTGTATAATTATCTAAATGATAAAATTATCGCCAGGCATTTACAAGATACCATCAAGCAGGTAACCYGGYAGTGTGACATTTGCCTCCAGACTAAACCCAAAATTACTCGCAAAATAAAACTTGGTCAAATTGGAAGGGGCCATGGACCTGGACAGCAGTGGCRAATTTATTTCACAGAACTTCCAAGAAAAGGGGGGGTATCGATACTTGTTGGTATTAACAGATACCTTTTCAGGGTGGCCAGCGATTCTGACTTCTCTGTCAAACGCACATGGTAAAGCATTGAGAGACACCTTTCATAAAAGTTTATTAGAAGAAGAATGTATGTATTAGTAAAAGAATTTACTAATTTTATAGAAAAGGGGGGAATGATGCAGGGAAGTTAGAAGTTACAGGGTAACTTGTTAGAAACTGCTTGCTAGACAGTGTATATTGCTTACTTAACATTGATGGKGTTTGTCAAAGCAGAATGAGAAGTAAAAGATTATTGACAAAAGCAGGGACTGTGACCCAGCCCGTATGCGTGGAACCCCTGCTCTGGTCAAAACCAGAGTTGTTGTTTCGGACTTGGGCCGGGGACCCAGACAGCATGCGCAAAAGAGAAAGGTGAAAAGTTCAAGACAGGAGGATGAGTATTTAACTTCCTCCCGGACCCCCGGAGCCCACTACCAGATAACATTGCGCAGGTGTGACCACATGGAAATGACTTTTAAACTCATTATAATATGAAAYGGGGATAGGTCAYGCATATGTATAGGCGAATTGCGAAACTCGGTGAATGTGTAACATGTAAYCTGATATATACCAAGCGATGCCCGTGCTGGGATGTGGGCGGCTTAGAGGAGTACCTCCCACTCACCCAGCGCTGCAATAAACATACCTACTTCACAACTTAAAATTATATAAGTTGCGGAGTCTTGCTCAGATCATWTTTGGATCAATTTTGGGACCTCAGAAATTTCCMAAAAAATCACTGAGTAATCTGGTTATACAGGCCATAACAAAGATTTGTCATATTCACTCCAGTCTGTGGCATCTCTGAGGAGGTCTATGACATTCACAGATATTTAGGTCATATAAGCCTTGACACAGCAGGATGCTCTGCTCTGGAATGCGGTCAAGTAACTCAGATAATGCCGGTAGCAAGGCTATTGGTAGTGGGTTGAGAGAGGTCTCGTGCTGGTCTTGGTGTTGCATTATGCTAAAACCAATCCACTCACCAACCCCAATATAACATCCTGATAGTGAGGCAACCAGAGATTTGTGCCTGGCAGTCAAACATTTTGTAGTATAAAAGTTCAGTCCGTATTCATATAGCTAGGTTGTTTTAACATATTCTTCCTTGAAGTGTGTGAAGATTCCTCCTTTGGACTTTGGGGATGTGCCCCAAGGATTCTCCTCAAGGATAAGTGAAAAATACCTTGCCACGTGTTGGCATGGTGGGTTATATCAATTTCTACTCTGCTTGTTAAGAGAGAGATCATATTCTATCTATGCTCCCAGAATGAAAACAGATAGTGACAAATTACCATAACAGAGAACAACTTGCCCTTCCACTGAGTACCTCAGCGGATGGAAAAAAATGTTTGTAAAAAGATAATGATGGCATGCTTATACCAGGTTTATTTGTATTTCGAGTAATTTCCCTCTTTCCAGTTAACTTCAGAGAATTGCACCACATACAAGAAAGATCAATTTGGTCTCATGAGCTGAAATTTTTCAGTCAGAGAAAAGGCAGCACCATCAAAAGGGGGTGTCCTGTCACGCTTGAAAAGAGGGAATCGGGGAGGATTCTTTTATTAGATTTCTTGGACAAAAAATAAAGCGCAAACGCAGCAATCTTGTATCTGAGAACTGTTTATTGATAAAGAAGGGTAAGTGTTCCTACCACTTCCTACCAAAGGGGAATAGAAAAGGGAATAAAAARGGAAAAAGAGAAACGGAGAGAGACAGAACAGCAGATTGTTACCGCTGTACCCCGGACACGCCGTCGACATCAGCTTGGCAGAAGGAGCGTGTGCGCTGYGAACCACGAGGAGCCTGCGCGGYTTTCTAGGTGGGCTGGGCGCGATTTCCAAMCAGCAGYGGCTGCGCGTCCCTCCTGTCGGCAGAGAACACCTCGCCGTGGCTACGGGCACACTCGTGGGATAGCTGCGGCTGCTGTGGGCAGGCTGGGGCTGCAGGCACTGCCGGACACATGGCTGTTGCAGGACCCACGACAGCGGCTGCTGCAGGCGGCGCCTCCGTCGGGAAGAGAGCAAACACAAGGTTGTCGCAGGGTCACGCTGCCTCGGGGAAGCGGCAAAACAGAGCACACGGACAGGTGCGGACAGGGAAGACAGGACCACAGGGAGAAAAGGAAAAGCGAGGGAGCGGGGGGAGGCAAAGGTAACCCTCCAGGTGGATCCCTGCTCCTTCCAAGAACTCCAAAGGATAATGGTCCCGTTGTGTYGCAGTCAGCTGCTTTTATATGCTTCRCCCTCCTATTTCCCGCGCACTTTCTCCGCGCGCTTTTTTCCCGGGCATCCGGGCATCTGTCCCACCAACAAGGTGAGGGCAGGGTGTTTGCAGAGCAGTAGGGAAAGCTGTCTGTCCCATGACTGGCTGCCAGGCAAAACCTCCTGAGGGACAGAGCTCCCAGCACATAACACATGTTGAGGCATAAATAAAAATCAGATTAGTCTCTCTCAGGGGGTGAAAGAGAAGTTCCTGCCTCTACTACATAATACTACACATTTCTGCACTCTGAAGATAATAAGACAATATCTTGCATAATTTTCTTGTTTCACTAAGCTCAAAATAAAAAGCTTTTTCCCTTCAGCAACTGTAATTCAAGAAAGTTGTAAAAAACGAGATTCACTTTCTTGCTAAAATTGAAAGGGTTTTAATAAAACACAATAGGGTACATAAAAGCAAAAGGAATTACATCGGGTGCTTGGCGATCTGCCAGACGCACACTGGGTATGGATAGAAACCTCTTTAAATACATTCTGTGTTACATCAGCCTAGTGCCTATTCATAGACATTTATGCATATTTAAATCTGTCTTGTAACTTTAACATGGATCGCCTTTTTACAGTCCTGTTGTTTTATGSTCCTGAGGTCATGTTTGTGTGACCCCTATTCCACAACTTCAGCAGATGGTTCTTGTCGATAGAAAAGTATTTATAAACAGGGGTCCCAACACCCCTGGCCTTTCCATGCAGATAAGCCCATCCACAGGTTGGTGCTTTTGCCAGCCAGACTCYTTGTGCCACAAACGATGGATGTTTTTACAAATTCTTCCGACCAATTCTTCTTTTTCCCAAGGCCTGTTCCTTCCATCCCCACCCTTTCGCTGTCAGGGTCTGTGCTGACCTGGCAATTGATAGCCCCTGGGACGATGGCCTCCCCACCCCGAAGGTGCTAAGCATCTTTGTGAATGTATGCATCCTTTTCCCCAGCTCTGAGCTGCTTCTTATCTTTAAAGACCATTGCCATCAGGGCCCCATTCAGTGGGGTTTTTTTGGTGACTTTCTTTGCAACTTTTGTATAGTTTTGCTATAATATAAAAAAATGTAACTAAACTTCTTCTACAAATAAGACAATATTATCATGATGCACAACACATAGCATCTACCTTTAATCTCTGCGAGAACTAACACTACAATAAATGTTTAACACACACATAGCACTCATCTTAATATTTGCAAAAGCCAACACTATAATATGTGTTTATAACAAAGTGAAGACTAGAATTGAATAACTTCTTTCCTCTGGTGAAGGAATCTCAGACTCTGAAAGTATTATTTATCCTACCTCTTCTACCATTAGATTCTCTATCTCAGTACTTAGGCCAACATTACTTCCTTTACAAATTAGTATCATTCAGAAATGGAAAACAGAGAGCACTTGAGGGTGAAATCAAATTACTCATTCCTCATCAAATACTCATTCCTCCCTCAATTTAGTACCTCATGCAGGCTTTTTAATTCCTCACAACATACAAGTAACAATTATCAGGATAAGAACTAAGTAAACATTGGACTTAAGGAACTTCAAAAGAATCAGCATATTATAATGTTTGACATAGTCTCAACACTTGCTCTGTGGTCATTTTGTGCTTTCAGATCTGTTGTAGTACATTTAAAGTGCAGACTTCTAGATATCACTTTGGTTTGTGTCACTTACATATGTGAAACATTCTTACTGAAGGCACTTTATTCTTCACTTTGTTCTCTTAAGCCATCATTATTCTTTTGGTGTTTAAGTATACATTACTTTGCCATCCATTGTTCAAATTCCTTTCATGTTGGCAGTCTTCTTTCCAAGGTTATTAGTAAAATGATATAGTGAACAGTAGTTGCACATAGACTTTCAGAAGGTCCTTGAAAGGCTCAAATTACAGATGCTCTATATACTTTATTTTTTAAAATATTCAGTTTGCTATGCAGTTATGATCACACTGAAACATTATCCTTATTTCTCAACAGTTTGGCAGTCTGTGTTCTACAATGTGGCTGAACTATTTCAGCCTCCCCTTCTATGGAGCCAACCTGTGCTAATTGAAATGTTTATAAAATGCCGATACTGAAATATTGCAGTGTAACAGTTCAATAGTTCTTTAACAAGCTCTCTTTTTAAAAAATAAAATGATTTATAGAAATATTTCATTTTACTGATTTACCATTAGCATTAAAGAGTCTAGTTATTAAGCACTTTATTTCAGAATGCCACAAATATACAAATCCTGTAAAGCATGCAGTATCTTGTACTAAGTTATTTTGTATWTAGAGTGAATAAATGATTTTGAAATCTCAGAGCTTTTCCTCAGTGAAACAGTTATTTATTAGCAAAAAACTAATTGGCTCTTTTATATGCAGTATATTTGTACCAACTTATTTTATATTTAGAAGGACTCAGTGGTGCAAAACTCAGTGTTTTTCCTCAGTGAAACAGAGTTATTCATTAGCATGTAATTAGAAGACTCTTTTATATAATATCCCTGCCATTATTATCAGATTTTATGCAAACAATTTAGGGCCAATAACAAATGTGAAAATAGAAGTGCATGGCAAGTCGGTAGAAATAAAGTATTTCCATTGTCCTTGACTATTAAGCAAGGACTTCTTGATTATCAGCTCTCAGTAAGAATCTGATCTTTTATTACTCTGGATCTAATTTCTTATAAGAAATAATTTTCTAACATGTTTTAGGCTACTAAAAGCTRCTGTAAAATTATGCAATCATCACTCCTCTTTGTATGCAACTTCCCACTTGTATGCAAGTCCCCACAAATGCTATTGGACTGCTTTCAATCAGGCTTAGATAATGAGAAGTTAATATTCTGGGAGCAACTTCCCACTATGRTGAGTTCAATGAAGAAGCTGCAAATGTGATTTCCAGGCTCTGGAAGATCCTATAGCCATATTGTTTTTATCACTGACCTCTCCTGGACTGTGTAGTAATAAGAAACCATTATTTGCCACGGGACCTTTCATGCATGGCACTACTATCAACAGCTCAATAGATTTATTGTCCATCTGAATATCTTTCACTAGCTAGCAGGTATCTGCCCATACCTGCCCATAGGAAACAAAACCAAACCCTCAAACATCACAATAAAAGTTTTTTGATATCTATAGAGCACACATGCATGTTGTGAAAAGTTGTTTTAACTTGCTTCTCGTGGAAATAAATTATTCAAGATAAAGGCTTAAGAATATTGGATTATGTTTCTATCTAAACAAAATACTGCAGGTGTATCTGAGGAACACAAGTATTCATCCAAATTGAGAGACCACGTTTTGTTGTGACATAGAAACACAGTTTACCAAACAAGGATTTCAGTGACTCTGGTATTTCGAAGGCCACGTAATTTTTTCCTACTTTATTGTTATGATTTTTCTCCTCACAGCCATATAATCACTGTTTTTTCTTTCTGTAGCCTTAATGTACAGAAAACTAGGTAGAGCAGTGTTTTCTGCATCAATGATTTTTTTGCTAAGAGCAGATCAAACCAGAAATGCAGAGGCTGATTTTGTGCAAGTGTCAAACCAAAATGTTTTGTAAAAATACATTGATTAATTCTATGGTTTAAAAATCCCTACCTCAAATCACACAGACACGTGATCTTGATAAAAGTAAAATCCCTAGACTTTGTAAAGATGGTCTCACACAGACTTGATATAGAAGTGTGCCATCTACTAATCTGGGAAATTATCCGAGACGAACTGAGTAAATCTACCAAGTATCTGTGTGGATACTGGGCATGCAAAACCACTCAGCAGAGGAAAATCTCATTAACAACCAGAAAACTACTTTGAAAACTTTTTAAAGATCATGTTGAAGTGTTAAAATATTCTGAATTAAAATCCTTTACAGCAATTAAAATTTAAGAAGTATGACACATCATTAACATTAACTTCTAATCAACAAATTAACATGTAAAATAAATAGTGAAATTCCATGCTTTTTAATTCTAATTGGGCTAAATGCAGTCCTTGGTAAAAATAGGATGACAATAATGGAATTGCAAGATATAACTCACACTAGATTTTTGTTAAAATAGTATTTCAAAAGTCAAGATACTCCAAAGCGCTTTGAGTTAAGATATTTATAACAGATCTGACTGGTCAGCCAGTCTCCTACCTCTGGAAGAAATCAGTACTTGATATGAAGAGGAAGGCTAAAGGTTTCAACAGTACACCTACCTAAACATTGAGGGAATGTAGGAGGCATTAATAAAGAGGAGAAAAGTCCCTTTGCTTTTCTGAAGATCTGCCTAAAGCACAAACCCCAGAACATCTATACTAAATAAATGTCATGGTTTCATTCTGTTATAATARTACATGCCTAAGCCATAAATTATTTTCATTATTTCAAAATTATTTTCATAATTTTCCCTTATTAATATTTGACCTAATAATATCATTCTTACTTTATACTTAGTATCAAACCATATCCTCAGCATAAAAAAAAATGCTGGCACTTTTCTGTGAGGAGGAGAGCCCCACAAGGATAAATGGCATCTATATACGTGCCTGTGCTTACAGACAAATATAAGGGTAAGTGAAGATGTGGCTGAACAAATAACAGAGTTCACCACTTGGCATGTGCAATGAACAGGTATTTCCAGAAGGTTGAGCAGATGCCTGATTGGATGCATTAAAACCCATTGAGGACCTTGGAGCAATGCATTAACTCTGTTAATAGAAGTGCTGCTCATTTTCATCCAGCAGTTTATCTTCTGAGGGCCTAAAGGGACCTCAGGCCAGCTTACGAAGGATTCTAATGGCCTTGTAAAGAAAATAAATGCTAAGAGATCTTCTGATACACAGGAATTCAATAACTTCTAGAATGTTTGAATAATTCTCCTAAGGTATAAAGCCATACATGACACATACCTAGAGGGCGACTATAAGGCGTGAGATATCTCAAAGAAACCTTGCTTTATCCTTAATGGATTTCTAAAAATTTGTGGAATTCTGTTATGAATCAACAGTGGCCTTTTTTTAATTTTAATTTTTAAATTTCCTTTCACAAGTCCCTGTACCTTCTCTCTTGCTACTCTGAATGATTGCATTCAGAATTACTAATGCTTGGCAGTAAAAAATTTGTAAAGAAACACAGAAAATCACTCTGACCTAGAACCAGATTAATTTATGCAAACATTAATTTTAGCTAAAAATACTCTGTATTGCTTAGATAAACAGTGGATAATGCAATGYGCAGAATAAAAATCCTCAAAATTATTGCTGTGGGTAAGGAAGAGGAAAAAAATCACTAAAATAATTTTTTTTATCCTTTTTTCATCCCAAGAAAAAAATGACACGCCTATTAAAAATTAAGTGATGGAAGTTACATCCAGATCCTGTTTCCAATTGGACTCACTTTGATATCAGCATTTATATCTAGACTAACACTGTAATCACGAGTGGATTAAATAGTACTAAGTAGCAAGACGTAATTTCTTACATATATTACACTAAATAAAAAAGAACACTGACACCATTCTAACAGTTACAGGTTTATATTATGCTAATGAACTTAATCACATTTCATATTCAGAGTTTCCTTTAATAATCTACAGGGGTCAGGAAAGAATTTCCTTTGATGGACAATTTGATCTCTGAGATTGATTTTTTCCCCTGCTTCCCTCTGAGTCACATATCAGCCCTGACCTGATGTCTGTGCTCTGAGATGATAGATTCTACCAGCTACAGGTATGTCAGACATACCTTTCTTCTGTGCTTGAGCAGGGAATTTTCCAGTCATTTAGACAGGCAAGATCCTTTAAAGGACTTATACCTTCTGACGTATGAAGCATGATTGACTTGCTGAGATAACTGGAACAAATTGCTTCCTTGTCAAATGCTGAAYGCTGCCATCTGAAAGTACTTATCCAGAAACACTTAACCTGATTAACATCTGGGTTTCTTATTTTGTATATGGCTAATATCTTGAGAACCTATTAACTTCCTTTCCAAAATCCAGAAAAGAAAGTTTAACATGGCAGAGGGCCCTACAGTCTCACTTGGAACTAAATCTAAGACACGCTATCATCAGTGAAATAAGGGGTTAGAAGGGACCTTGAGAGGTCATCAGGTCCTATCTGTGACATAATCACCTAATTTATTCAGTAATTGATCATAATGTTTCAGAGTTTTATGGTGGGAAAGATGAAAGTTAATAATGGAGAGAAATGATTGCATATCTTTTGTGTTACRGACATATACTAACAATCTCCCAATTAATTTCAGTAACTGATGTTACTTGCTTGAATCTACAAGGAGAACTAAATTGAAGACAAGTAATTTTTCTGAATATTCTGCATAGAATACCTCTGTTAGGATCAACTAAGGGATGACTTTTCCACAAGAATATCTTCTTGTGATTCATATATAATGTGCAAACAACAGGATATTTTGTTATATATGACTGAATTCCTGGATCTTCTTAATTTCCTTTGGCAAGGAAATTTGTTTGTTTGTTTTCAGGTATTGTRCCTTTGTCTATGTTAAATTTCAAACTAATTACTTGAGACATATTTTGGCAACCAGTTTGATTGCTGAAAGTATCTGCCAGAAAAATTGGTGGTGTTGAACTGAACTCATGAAGCATTACGCTTAATGCAAATGAAAGTAATTTTCTGATAAATTGTGGTTTGTTTAAATAGTTGGCTAGTATGGTTACCAGACAATGAATAAAGCAGAACTACTGGTTTCTTAAGCACCATCAGCTAGATGAAAACATGTACAAAAAAAAGGAGGATCAATTGGGACAAATCAAAAGTACAAATTTATATTGATTTTATTGCGACATCATCATCATCATCTGAGTCTGTCTACATAGCTCTATACCTCTTATTTCTGAAATATAGAAATCTCAATGCCTCATTGTTATGTGCCTACTTCTAGATATGAAAATTCATTTTCTGGAGGGGGGGGGGGGGAGTCATTGCTAAAATCCAAACATTTTAAAATATCCATACATTCAGCAAGTAGCTTCCTAGATGATTAAGAACCATTTCTTTTCCTCTTCAATTGCAGCACTGCTGAACTGAGGCATTTGAGAGATATCTCTCTTTCTCCCTACGTTCACTCATGACAAACATTGCAAACTAACTAAGACATGTACCATAAAGAATATTTCAAATTTACAGAATACAAGAGTTTAAACCCATGCAGGCCATGAAGTAAATATGGATCTCTGATTTCATATACAATTATGTTAACACTGAATAAAAAGGAAAGAAGGGTAGCCACAGATCCATTTTGTGCAGTGCTTTATCCTGTTCTTTGTTTTAGCTTTCAATAGGTTGCTTAAGAGAATTTACCTGGAGGAATATTCAGTTTTGGGATCCAGGTCAAGCCTTGTAGGTGTTAACTTACCCTGCACCACATTGTCCTCATACAAGAGTTAAAAACTCAAGTMTGGTTGGCTGGGGCATATAAGGACAAGTATTCCCAGACGAAAGGGCAGATGACAGAGCAATCAGCACCTGAAAAACTTTAGATATCTAAGTCCTACAAAACATAGGTACATTTTAAATCTCCACAACCCTATGTAATGAGATAGAAGAAAATTAGTTATTTATCCAGTCTGCTGCTGCAGTTATTAGCTTTGTAACTAGAAGCTATTCCTAGAATCAGGATCCTGCTCCACTCAGATATTGTACAGACAAGAATGAAGATTCTGGACTAAACAAAACAATGCAATAGTGCTGCATTTGCAGTCACTGTTGTATGAGCAGAACATCACTACTGCAGACATTTCCCTTCTCCCACTTCAAATTTCACCTGTGTTGGGAGAAACACTTCATTTCTCTCCTTGAAAATTTAGGGATATATTTGAAAACTTTAGAAGAAATCACCATCATTTTACAATTTGCTGTGGAATAAGGCTGCTAGGTTTTTTTTAGAAACCAAAATGTGATTGCAATTAAATCTATTGGCAGATTTTGTGAAAGCACTTTTCTGTCACCACTTTATTTATACTGAGGTGTGTCATCACCTTCCCCTGCCTTTGCAGAGGGGAGTAGTATGAGAAAGTTTTGTGAGCTACAGAGGTTTTTTATTCTTTGAGTAAAGTAATTCTTAAAAACAATAGTGCCTAGAAGCAATTCACGAAAAGATAGCTCAAGCCAACCTTTTAGTGTTCAAATAACAGAAAGTTAGTATAAAGCCTAATTAAACTAAGTGGCATGCCCTAAAATTATAGGATTTAGCCAGTAGTGAGGTAATTTATTTTCTGATAATGGATGATTTAGCATAAGCCATGCAAAAGTATTTCCATTTAGAAATAAGTTAGGGAGAAAAAGAAGGCTGGCATTGTGAACTTCACTGTAGCTTGATATTCCCACACTCAAAGAGTTGTCAGTAACAAGTTTGTTAAGTCCTGGGCTGCTTTCTCTTGTAACGCCTCAAAGCTGTCAGGGTGGGAAAATACTAACATTAATATTTGGCATTGGCTAAATATCAATGTCTCATACAACAGGAAAATAAAAATTACCAGGATACAATGCTGAGAAATTATCCTAGAATTTAGGATGCATTAGGTGGGTAAAACTGATTATAATTAACGTTGTAAGATAGTGGTTACTTATCAGGCCCAGGCTTTGATACTTCTTAGTTAAAGAATGTACTCAAAAGAGAGACAGGGAACATCAAAATCTGATTTTTTTTTTTTTAAGGAAGAGTTCCTGTTTCTGTATTGTGTCATTCAATATTACATAACAGATGTAGATCCTTATTATTTTCTGCTCATGAAGCTTCTTTATAATCAAGTTGTTGCAAATATATTAAAGGATTGCACTGTTGTAGACATTAATTTCTCAGTTTTCCTTCAGAACAGCCTACAGATATGTTACTATAGAAACCAGCCTACAGATGCATTACTATAGAAACTTCCAGAATGTTATATCATCAATACTAATCTAATAATGCCATTGAAATCTATCACCAAGGGCTTAAAAGGTAATTTTCAAAGTTAACATCCTAAAATAGAGCTAAAATGTTAATGGTGTCCAATAAGTTGTTTATTTTTCCAAAGTCTAAGCTTTTTAATGCTATTACCAATAAAGATGCCTGAGTGTGATTCATGTAATTGAAAATATTGCTGAAACAGCTACATGTATTCATTTTGGCCTAAAGTTATATATGTGTTTTTACCTAGATTATGTGCAATTGTTGTGTTAGGGTAAAGGTAATTTCCTGCCATTTTGCAAAGAAAAACACAAATGTGACTTTTTGCCATGATAATGAGATATGAGAGGATCAGTGTAGATGAGGCTTAGATTGTTTTGCCACGCAAAATTATTTTTAAAAAGTCTATGTGTGTGTTTCTGTTGTTACAAAGACATATTATAGTGTTGGCTTTCGCAGATATTAAGATGAGTGTTATGTGTACAATGTTGCCTTTTTGCGCAAATAGCTTAGTTGTGCAGACATAGTAATGAAATAATCACTGGTGGTTTTAGGTTTTTTTTTGTAACTCAGATATAGCTATAATACTGCTGATGTTGTTTCAGAGTACTTGTGGTTAACTTACAATAACTGAAATGTTATGGCTTGTGACAAACATTTCCATGAAGGATTTTTTTACACATTATAGCAAAACTATATAAAAGCTGCAGGAAGAGCCACTAAGACTCTGAATGGGGCCCTGGCTGCAGCTACACTGACCAAACAGATAAGGAGAAAAGAATGAATGAGAAAAAGATCACAACTAAGTAAAGGCCAAAGCCCCAAGGCTATGTGCTACTAAATCAGCACAAATCCAGACACCAAAGGGTGGGGGTGGAAGGAAGAGGGGCTTTGGAATGTGTAGTGGAAAAMGTCTCTGGTCAGAGGACCTCTTGGAACATCCATCCTCTGCTGCGCAAAGGAGCCTGGCTGGTGGGACCCCCAGCCTTCAGATGGGCTTATCCACATGGAAACACCAGGGGTGTTGTGACCCATCAGGAGCCCCTGCTACAGACACTTCCCTGTCGACAAGGACCATCAGCTAAAACTACGGAATAGGGGTCACACGTACACGACCCCAGGAGCATAGACATCATCACTGCCCAAGTGCTAAAAAGGTGGATCCATGTTAAACAGTTCCTGGAAAGGTTTGAATATGCATAAATGCCTATGAATAGGCATTAAGCTGATGCAATACAAAATGTATTTTTAAAGTCTCTATCAATACCAGGCGTGCCTTTGGCAGACTGCCAAAGCACCTGGTGCCCCCTCAAGTACCGTATTGTTTTGCTTTCTGTCCCCTATTGTCATTTATTAAACTTTTAAATTTTCACAAGAGAGGGAACTTTGTTTTTCATACTGTTAAATATTAATAAAGTTGTTTTAGACATCTCTGTCACACCTCAACTGTTTTGTCTACTCTAAAGACAAACTGGCATTTTTTAGTTGGGTTTTTCTTTTTTATATTTATAAAACGGACTCTTGAGTCTCCAGATTTCTACCAATGCAAACTAATAAGTCATCAAAGGAAAGTGTATCATCTGCAAAGGTTCCTTACTCCTGAAGGAAAAATATTGATAACAGTGAGAGTTTCAGTATTCAGAAGATTCTCTTCACTCTTCTGAATTCACACTCCCTCACCACATGAAACCCTGGACAAAGTCATCATGACTGATTACTGAATACTAAATGAAGCAAATCTGTGCAAAGCTCATATGGCTAAGGAGATCACGCGGACCTCAAACAGCTGGTGAATTAAGTAGCTGTGTCTAGGATAAACCACTCTATCAAGGCTGCCTTCATGAGGGAGGCCTGCCTTCTGCAGCCAGGAGGTCTGGCACCAGCTCCCAAGGTAAGCAGGGAGCTTGCATGAATGATCTTTCCCTTGCCCCATGAATTTCATCTCGCCTTTCTATCCAAATGATGTTTTCAGAGTTATCCAAGAATACAAAGAAATCAGTCTGAAAATGGACAACAAGTACTTTATGAAAAACCAAATTCCACATGCCTTTAAAGTTCTGTAAATACACTTATCTCACCATTACAAATAGTGGAAAGCCATCCTTTTCCCCCTCTGTGTTTTGTGAGTCAGTTTTGTGAGACCATCCTAGTTACTGGGCCTGTGATCTTCTTTCAGATTGTGTCCTATTATTTTCTGTCCTATATTATAATTGTGTCCTGTAATTTTTCTGAAAGGTAGAATTTAATTATTTTTTTCAGTATGACATCAATAAGTTTGATAGTCATTTCTTGTCTTGAGTTAATAAAGGACTGGTATATGTTTTTTTTTCCTTAGTAATTTGTTAATTTCCATTAATTACAATGGAAAAAAGAACAGGCTAGAACCCTGGCTGCTTCATACATAGGACAATTTTCAGGTCACAACAGTAATTTTCTTTGGGTGGAACGTTCCAAATAAAGCAGCATGCCATTCCCTTGCATGTGTGCAAGACAGGGTACAGATATTTTTTCTTTAGCAACTTCCAAACAATYAGGTCTTCTCAAGGAAGGATTCAGTCTCCACTAGAACATGCACCATGTGTACTTTTCTGAGGAGCATCAGTATAATGTATGGCCTGTGAATCAGTTTCATTATACTCCCATTGAGAAAGATGTTTGTGAAAGTACGTAAACAGCAAACTACTTCAGGCACTTCCAAATTTTAGATGACAAATTTCACATTACACTTATTCTCCTAATGCTATGTAACAGCTAAGTGTTTTGTTGCACACGCCACACAAATATTTTTATATTCAATACAATCAGGAAAAATAGAATTGTGAGATAAACTATAAAAACAGTTAGAGGAAAATCACACATAGATAATAATATTTACTCATTTAATGTGGCAGCTTACCAGACTACATACAACAGAATTGCTAGAATAAGTGTACTGTACTCTCTYTCAAGTGGAGAGAGTATCAGAGTTTTTGCTACTTCTTAAGTAGTTTGCCTTTAATATTTTTAAATAACTTTGCTCAAATTTTAGATTTATCAACTCTAACTTTGCAGATAGAAACTTTCCTCCATTTTACATTCTGCTACTCTTTCCTTTTTCTCCACTTAGGAATGACAAAAATTAGTGAAGTGTTTCAGCCCCTGTGAGCTGGTGTTCAGCAGTAGCTATGTTGAAGTCCCGAGTTTCCCTCACACACTGCGTAAGACTAAGTAATATCAGCTGCAAAAGACCTAACCAAGCCAATGCTGTGGTTTAATTAATTAGCACAACTCTAAATGCACAGCTATGATGCTGTGATCTATTTACACCAACAACACTGACATAATTGCACTCGTTTCTTTCTAGATCATAGAGAAACTCACAAAAACTGGGAATTGTAGTGGGGTACAATAGTAACAGGGTAACTTTATTTGTTGTCACTTGAATCTGTCTCTTGGAGAAAAGAAAGGATAAATTTACATGAAGGAATATATTTCCCTTTGTTATGGTGGAACTGATCCCAAGCATCTACCCTGCTGTTAAGAGTGACCCCTCCTGGAGTACTTTAGAGTGTTTGTTGATGCTTTGATAAGATTAATATTCATTTTTTATATATTACTTCAAATGATAAGATTAATATTCACTTTTTATATATTACTTCCGAAAATCTTTCTCCTTACCTTCTTTCTTCAGTGTTACCAAGACTGTTTTTCTTTTTGTAAAGCATTTATTCAAAACATTAAGTGAAAGCAGCTGTGGTTAGTGATGAAGTAAAATCACAAATGTTAGAAGCCAAAACCAAGAAACCTGTTAATTAGTCCTTTTATTTATGCATCATCCCCACATTTATTCTTACTGAAAGAATCACATCTGTGTTATCATTTTTTTCCTCAGAAATTGAAGTTTACACAAAATTATTGCTCATTTCATCTTTCAAAATGAAATATTACCTGAAACATAGATTCTTTCCCCTTCCTTAGTGTAACTAGTCCAGACATTATTTTACTAAATGTCTCAGATTAAACATTCTCTGTCAATTACAGATGATAGAGATCTGCTAAGATAATGAGTCCTACTACAATGCTTGCTTTAATTGCTACATTATAATCTCCAGACTTGAAAAACTCCAGAGACCTCTAATAATAAAGTGCCTTTCAGGCTTTGCAAGTGTGGAATTCATTACACAAAAGTTGGTCCACTCCCCCTCAACCCTCCTCCCTTCACCTCTCTTGCACACTCTGTTTAAAGTGGGAGAAATCCTAAATGCCTTGGAAGTGTGCCAGTGCCTCAGGATTTTGCAGTAAGTTGAAATATTACTTCAAGTTTAAGCACAATGCTGCTTTGAAAGCTCTGCAGAACAGAGGAGAAAGAAGAAAAGCATGATCAGAAGGTCAGTTCAAAGTGCAACAAAAAAATGGTGACATTTATGCAAACGTAGTATTGCCATATTTTTCTTTAGGGGAAAAATAGCATCAGAATGATTTTTGGCATCTCTTTATAAGGATAACTGACCAAAGGACAGGGGTTTTTTTCCTTTTTTTTTTTTTTCCTGAGCAAAACAGAAACATGCTGAACCAGAAAACATTTGTTTGAATACACTTTTTTCCCCATGAAAGACAAGCATTTTGTAAGTTTAGAGTTGGCAACTAAGTCAATTATACCAGTAGTTAGCTCTTCTTTTTGTTCCTGATTCAAAGAATTTATTGCTACAAGAATTTCAAAGTCTATGTAGAAAGCCTGAAACAATGTAGAATTATCATATGCAAAGTCTCAGTTTATGCTGAGGTCATGCTTATAGATTCATAGTATTATTCAGCTTGGAAAAGACCTCTGAGATCATCAAATCCAACACTTAACCCAACCACCATCATGTTCATCACCAAACCATCTCATCAAGTGCAACATCCACCAGCCTTTTAGATCATCTAGAATGGTGATTAGTGCAGATATGAATGGGATCATGAAAAGGAAGGGATTCAAAGCTCCCTTTTTCAGTTTTAGCTGAAAAGGCTGTTGTAGCTGATCTAAATTACACTGACTGCAGCAACCAGGTAGGACGTCTTAAATCTACCCTTAACTGACCCTTTCCATGCATGCCTCCTTGGCTCTGTGCCACCTTGGGAACTCATTTAGACACTCTTCAGTCATCCTCTAGAGATAATTTTCTGGCTAGTTATATGGGGAAAAAGCATAGAYGGCCAAGAACTGAAGCTTAGGTTTCACTTAGAATCAACACTGCAGTAATTTCATGGAATCATGTTGTAGAATAAAAGAGGATAATGAAAGACATCAGTTAAAGAAAGACACATTATGTGACCCTGATGATAGAGATGCTCCTCTGTGACTGCAACACTTAGGTGTGACATCAGAAAGAACTAACTTCAATTTGATTCTATGGTGTCTGCTAATAAACTAGTCCTGCATTGCAGAGGGCCACATTTACACAGTGACTGGGGATTTGAGTTATTCTTGGGAAGTAATGAGCTTCTCTCTTTGCTTTAAATTTGTTCTGATTGGTTGAGTTTTTAACTGGTTTGTTTAATTAAAAATAATTTTATTGAGAAAAATCTCTCGAGGAAATTAAAACAYTGTGAAACAGTTCAAAGAATCAGGATCATACACCTATAGAAGATCTGCAAAAAACTGAAAATATGAAATTTAGAGGACCTGATTAAAGTCTTGTAAGGAAAAATGTAAGCAATCTAGAGATTTTTACATGTGACTGAACTTTGAGTTCAGACACTCAAGTGCAAATTTTTATTAAACTAACCCTGTTAGCTCAGTCTCAGAGCAAGGCAGCTGAACCAATCTTTGCTTCAGACAGTTTCTATCTGTGTTGTGGTCCCTGCAACATCATCTGGTAGTTACTCCAAGGAGCCCATATTCAAGGTAGGAAGAGTCACTGAAAACAATTTCTTAGAAACGTACTAGTATGGTTCAGTATCAAAGTACTCCAGTAAAGCCTTTGACACCATCTCCCATGGCACTCTTCTAGAAAAGCTGGCAGCCCATAACTTGGACAGGTACACACTCTTGGCTGGTTTAAAAACTCTCTGAACAGCTGGGCCCAGACAGTGATGGTGAATGGTGTTGCATTCAGCTGTCAGCTGGTCACCAGTGGGGTTAAGAGCTCACTATTGAGGCTAATCCTGTTTTATATATTTTCATGTTTTGAATGAGKGGATAAAATGGCCCTTCAGTCAGTTTGCAGATAGCACTGAATTGGGTGTGAGCGTTGATCTGCAGGAGAGCAGGAAGTCTCCACAGAGGGATCAGGACAGACTGGATCCATGGTCCAAGGCCAGGGGTCTGAGGTTCAACAAGGCCAAGCCAGTTCAGAAAAACAGCTGTGATTTCAACAATGCTTTCTCCAAACCAGCTGAATATACCTGTGGTACAGTACCTCTGGAAGAAAAGAAAGCTTAGAAATCAGATCATTTAGGCTTTCTGTCCCTATTCTGCTCCTTTCATTTTTTGCTGCCCTTAAACTCATGCAAAGTCAGTTCATGAATCTGTGTTATAACTACTAGTGAAAAAATATTAAGTAACTTGTGGCTTTTGAGTGTCAAAACTTTTTCAGGTACACACAGGTTATTCTGTTTCCTGTTCAGTGTGTGGGTAGAAATGAAGGAAGATCYGACTTTTTCTGGAGGCATGTTAGGAGAACTTGTAAATATGCTTATAACCAAGCCTGCTTAGAAAAGGAGTGGCAGCGTGATCATCTAATTTTCAATTCTTGCTCTTACTTATTCGGTAGCAGTAAAAAATTAATCTATAATATCTTGTCATGACATTTCTCTTACTGACTTAGAATCTTTAGCTCTGGGAATAGTATCATTAACTATTAATCATTAAATAGTTGATTGAGATAATAAAATTATCAATAAGAGAAAGCAGACAATTATATGGTATGTCTTTTGACAAACTTATTAATTACTCTGTAAGGAGGAATAGTTACAAAAGTAGATGATGCATGTACTMAATAATATAATTTTTAACAAAAATTTGCAATGTACAGTGTAACAGAATGATAATATTACTGTGGAGTGTATAGGATACCAGGCATTAAAAGCTGTTGATAAACTAGAATTCTCCAGGTATTTTTTTTGCTGTAATTTAATGGCATAAATTACAGAATGCACATCATGCTATCACTTGAATACAGCATCCTCAGCACTGTTTAGCTGCACATTTTCTTTAAGAATATTCCATAGACCTACTCTGGCTCCTGATATGTGCCCAGAGGGTTCTTCAGAGAAAGGACTAGACCAGTCATATTTAAACACAGTACCACTATGTATTGCCAAACCATACCCTTCCACAATTCATTGTTGTTCTGTGGTGACCTGTGCTCTGTTGCCCACCTGAACTCGGAATAAAACATTATGTTAAAAAGCTAAAAACTTCCTCAACTCAATTCTCATGTTATCTATTACTCAATTCTCATGTTATCTATTAGTCACTTTAGCACTTATGGAAGTTTATCACATAAGTCCTGCTGACTGATCAGAATTCTATAAAAATAGCTATGTGCATATTAGTAGAATACTGCTCCCAGAGAAATGTGAACAACAGGCAGGAGATTTATCTCTCCTATTGGAGCACTTCCACTGTACACAAATATTTATTGGGGCAAGTAGGAGTCACTGACAATATGTCTCACTAATGAAAGTATGGAATCAATCATTCACCCTTCCTTGATTTCATCTTAATGGATATTTAGTTAAACAATCAGAAAGAGCTATGATGGAATCAAGATAATAGCATGGCTGGCTTAGGATCAACTCGATGTCCACTGGGATGACTCCTAGGTCCTTTTCTGCCAAACTGCTTTGCAGCTGTGAATCTCCCAGTTAGTACTCGTGCCTGGAGCTTTTCCTTCCCAGGTGCACTTCCCCTTGTTGAATCACATGAGGTTAAAGTCAGCTCATTTCTTCAGCCTATCGAAGTCCCACTGTATGGCAACGCAACCATGTGGTGTACCAATCCCTCCTCTCAATTATCTGCCATCACAAAACTTGAAGAGCATACCCTCTGCTCCATCATCAGCCTCCTCTTTTGAAAATATATCACAGGTAGTCAAGGCTTATTGCTTTGAGTCAGGTGTCTCACTGCAGCAGAAGTCCCCAAAGCCTTCCCCTTGAAATCAGATCCAAAGCTGAAATAATGTATCTCTGTCTCTCTTCTTTTCTTCCTATTGTCAAAATATGTCTTCTGAGAAAACTTCACTGAACTCTGAACATTAATTTTTCATCCTGGAGCTATATATGGTCTCTTAGATATAATGTCCCATTAGCATCCAGGCAATCAAAACCATAACTAAAGGGTGTGCTGCATTTCATGTCTCCTCCTTATTTCCACGTTTTTGTTTTTTCTTAAGATTCTAACTACTTCTTTCAAGTTAAACCCTGCATTACTTGATGCTTCCTACTTAAGTGTTATGAAGGTAAAAAAGATTTAATAGGTTCCTGGAGAACTGGAAATGAAGCAGTTTGAGTTCTAATTATAGCGCAGGCACTGGACAGAAATATACCTACAGTAATACTGAGGCTTTTAAAAAGCATCCTTGGTCAGTAGAATGAGGCAGAGTAGACGAAGCTAAGGATATGCTCCCTTTCAATCTTGTTTATGATTTTGAAAACAAGCTTGAGTAGTCTATTACATGCCTGAGATAGGGCAAATATATGGATAATGCAAAGATCAAATACATCATAACATTTCATATTGGATTTTAACTTTATTCCTTCAAACTAAAATCTAACCTGCCCAAATTTGTCCTGGTTAATAATATGGGGGAAAAAAATCATTTTGGGTACATGACTACAGAAAAGGAAAAGGGAACTCTTTATTCTGAATTAAATATGGTTTTAGCTCTTTGTTTAATTTATAAATATAGCCTGTTTTACATTTCATGCTCCCAAATTACACAGTTCACACTTTGTGGTAAAAATGGTACCAATGGGAGGTCGTTTATGTTCTGTGTTTATACCAAAACCAGGCAAGTGTTACAATTTCAAAAGCTTGGTTTCATTTTTGTATATGTGCTCAGCTTCTGAAATACTGAAATATTATTACCCCAGGGTTTGCACTTACATTCCAAAAAAGTTATCAGGTTCAGATCCTCAAGCAAAACACTGATTTGTATTCCACTGACACAACTGCACTTTCTTTTTGTATTTCATTTTCTTCTTTATTTTGACTCCCCAAATCCCAACCCCCAACCCCAAAAAATACTGTATATGAACAGTATAAAGACTTTAGTATACAAACGCTGAAAAATACTATAACTGACAGAAACAATAAAATTTAAACTGTACATCTGAGTAATCATAATGCATTGAAAGACAGTATTAGGATTTTCATGTCCTTTCTTTGTTCTCTTAACATTTGCATGTGTTTATCTTTTACATTTCCCTTTAACACAGCTAATGAAAGCTGTGTATGGAACATATAGATCCAAAGAACTGAAAAACTCTACATAAATTTTGAACACGAAATTCAAACATTTGTTAGAGGAACACTTAAGATTTCCTGTGGTAATACTTTCATTTTTAAATAAAATCTTTGAAAATAATATGTTCTTTCATTGCTCGCCAAATGTAGGATTCACTTTTCTTTGCCAAGCCTGAAGTTTCCACAGTGTCTGAAACAGAAACTAAATGCTCTGATTCTCAAAACTGAATTTCTCTCAGCAAATAAGAAAAGTACAAAGGCAAAATTCTGATGTGGGAATGGATGTAGGAGTGGTGTAGAGAGAAATTCGTCAGAACACCTAAGACAGAAAGAGTTTAGAAAATAACTTTCCCAACAGTAAAAATGAAAACAGGAATGATGAATATCCCATAACTTAAGTCACAAGTACCCATGAAACTTTCATATAGAAAGCATTACTTGGGTCAACACAGGACACACATTAAAATTTCTGACTTCTCCCATTTATGAAATACTACACACAGAAACATTAATGCTGGAAAAATTCCTGAAGCTTGGGAAATGTCTATATTAATAATACCAAGAAACACTCAAATCTTTCCTCAGTCATCCTTTCTCAGCTAACACAGACCAATTTTTTCTAGTTTTCAGTTTTTTGTTCTGTGTTCTTTTGGAAAAAAAAAAAMCAAAACAGCAGTCTCTTTTGCTTTTGTTCTTTTCACTAATAACATTTGTTATTTCATGGCAATATTGCATAGCATAGTTCCTGTAAAGGTTYGTAAAGACTACAAATGTTTTGTATTTCACATTCCTAGATTGATACAAGAGCTCCAACTGTTGGAGATGAAAGCGTGTGGTAAGAAAATAGAAAAGTCACATTTTCAGACACAGAATGATGCCACCATTTTTGAAGACAGTCACCCAAAAAGGCATTATGATGAAGCAGTTTGTCCATCAACACAACAGGACTCCAAATTACCCACATTTCTAAAAGTGGAGGAACAACCTACTCCCTGTCTTCACAGAGTCAGATCAGAGACTGCTGCTCAGCTGACAGAAACATCTGGGATACAACTATACAGTGCAATGCAGCCCTTCTGTATGGAGATATTATTTACTCTAAACTCAGTAGTGGGAGAAGGACAGTTGTGAGCTCAGCCTGACTGTTGGAAGAAGGGGTCTCTAGCCTGCGAGGAGGAGTGAGCAGATGTGGCTGTATACCTTCTTCCACATGAAGATGGTGGCATTTCATTTTCATAGGCTTTTAAACTCATTTTCCTAAGTAAATCCAATGAATGTTAATAGAGATTTCACTAGATCTTAATTGTAACAAGCCTGACATGACCTTTCACTGCAAAAAATGGTTCAGAGCCATTTAAACACAAGGTAACGAATCATAGAGCTACTTACACAGATAAGCCCAGCGAATGGGCATAACAGTTAATATCTGTGGTAAATGCTTCACCCTTCTGTTATAACAATGTATTTTGCTGGCAAAGAATGGAAATGTACTCTTAATTCATATTATTTCAGTCTGTCTTTGCACCTCTTTTTACTGTTTCATGTTCAATATCACACTAATAAAACATGTTATGTCTCTTGTTTTGAACAGGAAAGCCTCTCTGGTTTTAATCAAATATGAATACATTCATTATCTTAAGCAAGGCTTGTTTCATACAATTAGCCTGAGCACTTGCCCCCTACAGAGATGCAGTTATTTTCACAATACTTCAGCCATGAGGACTTGATCATGAAAAAAAAGGTGAAAGATGAGCAGTGAAATGAATCCGATAATTTAAYATAGGGAAGAAACATCACAATAACTTCTTTCTTTTTTTTTCCCCTCTAATGTGAACTGTTTCCTGATATCATACCAGCTACATAGCTTGCTCTCACATGGTTGAACTTCTCAATCTAATTTAGAAATGGATCCTCTTGGTTTCCCATTTCCTGTGTTTTTATAATGTTGTCATCCATCTGACTTTTGGGGGCATTTATATTGCTATAATCTAGGGATCAGTAAAGTCCATTCTTTAAATTAATTTTGTCTTGTAAACTCATAGTTCTGACTTGAGCARCTCAGCAAAAGATGTCCAATATTATCAATTTCATTCAGTGATCACATTATTGGTTTACATAGACCAGGCAACTAGGCAGAGAGATTAGCCCAACTGTATTGAAATGTATTGCATTTCCTTCATCCCTTCAATGGGATTAAAAATAAGAAATATTTGGCTGTACCAAAAAAGTCAATGAGAAAATAAAAACCTGAAAGACTTTTATTTTTACATAGAAGACATAAAGAAGAGAATAGTTTGTGAAAAGTTTGGGAAGATTTAGGTTTAATACTGAACATGTCAGGTTCATTTACTTTATTTTTCCCACAGAAGAATGAATTGCATCAAATCGTCTGACTATTTTTCAAAAATAAAAAAAAAAACTGAAAAAAAACCAAAACCCCAGCACCAATTTGTATTGTTTCTCTAATTGTGTTATGAATGAGTAATAATTTTAGGAGGGCCTAATGGCAATAAAAAAAAGACAGAGGAGTGCCTCAACACATGTACAAGTTTTTGTATTCTTGTACTTTTTTCTGCTTCTGGAACCAAGTCATATAATTAGACGTATGTTGTTTCATTAGCAGATTGGTTMTCTATTGACAACATTTGAAAACTGAGATATTTTATTTAGCTCACTATGATTATTCGGCTATTTATTTTGGCTTGATCCTTCAGATAAGCTTATGCCTACGTGCTTTTGTTTTGCCATGAAGATCTGGAAGATTTCTGTTTGGTAAGGCCAGACCTCAAGGGATGTTTTAGTAATATCCTGCATTATAGCTTTGCCATAATTGATATAAGCTGTATTAACTGGTAAAAAGTAATTCCTAGAAAATTGATATAAAACAAGAAGTAAACCAATAAACAAACAGTTTTAGCATTGTGTAGATGCCCCAAGATTAACACATGGCTTAATATCTGTCTAGAAGCATCAGTCAATATCTGATGTTGCTGGACAAGCATAGTTGAGCTGTGTATTTTCAGCTATAATTTTGTTTCAGCTTTCCTTAAAATGTTTGGATTCATGAGGTGTTGATTTTTTTAAATCAAYAGTCATTGTTAATGAAGTAATAAATAAATAATAGAAGTTTCTTTAAAGATGCCCAGAACTGATATCCTTGAATAGCAAATGTTCTATGCAACCTTTTGCTTAGGATTCAACCAAGTGTTTAAATTCAGGAACGTGAATAGTCTCTGAAATTCTGTTAGCATCATGACACCTCATAGTCACATTCTCCCAAGATGAGATATGTGAAAGTAATATAAGAATCTGTTATTACATCTGGTCAATCTGGAAYGGAATTATGTTATAATAAGTCTCATCGCTAACACACCAGTTTCATATTAATATTCATTAATATCCACTTAGCTAATAAAGTTATTCATTACTCCAGTTACAGGATTTCTCTCACTGAATATTAAACATGCTGAAATGGAAAGAAAACCGAAGTTAAAACACTATTACTCTTCTATAGATAAAACATTCAATGCAGGAATCCTAAATTGCAGTCTCCATATTCTCATGGTATTAGATTTATATAACCTCCACTGGACCTGCAGTGTTATATATTAATTCCCTAGTACAAGGCCAGGAAGAGTTTCTACTACAGATCCTGATGGCATCCCAAAATTTGCCGAATTTTGTAACAGTCTATGACATATAGAAAAATTATTCATTTCAATCTGTTCCCAGTCCAGCAACACACACAAACTCATGCTTAATTGTGGCCAGAGTAGTCATGTTACTCTTACATGGAGAAGACTCCATCTTCGGTTGTTTCATCAGGGTAAATAGAACTGAATTGATGACCAGTTTAAATTGGCAACCTGGATAAGGGTGTGTATCAGGAATGTTCACAAACTAAGTTCCAGTTTGTACTGAGGGAGATCCTCTGAGTGCAGCTGCTCTATCTGCTCCTTCCAAAATTTCATACCATCAAAGTGGCTATTATTGGTGTGACTTCTTAAAGAAAATCCTCCAAATATTTGCAATGAAAAATGAAAATTACAACCACAGAAATCTACAGAYACACTGAGGTAAATCTACTCTTGGTATATCCCCAGTGGAGCCAGTGGAATCAAACCGCTATTTGATCTA
The DNA here is from genome assembly GCF_030028575.1 of Malurus melanocephalus. NCBI lineage: Eukaryota > Metazoa > Chordata > Aves > Passeriformes > Maluridae > Malurus > Malurus melanocephalus. The sequence continues at coordinate 27,691 of NW_026624150.1, forward strand.
TACTTCCTATTTCTAATGGAAAAGTCAAGGCCAGACAAAATATTGACTTAGTTATGGGGAATGTAACTAGGTAAGGGGAAATATTTTTCAAACCAGTCCATAGGCTTCATGAGTTTAAAAAGGTTATGAGGTATCTGTGTGAAACTATGGGATCTTGCACAGCTTTAAATGCATGATAGTTAGTAGAAAACTTATTTTTTGTTTCGTTGGGGTTTTTTTCCTTGTTTTGTTTTCACTGCTGAAGAGGGCTTAATGTGAAGAAGGTGTTTTTAAATTTACTGAAAGACAGGTTTATAAAAAAGTCAGGTATGTGACTGGGACCACAGTGAAGGATTATATATCCATACATAGAAATGGAGTGGAAGGGAAGAGATTTACACAATGTCTACAGGTTCTTCATTCTTACCTGTAAATCTGTAATTTCAAAAATCTTYAGACTCTTTTAAATCTTGAATATATCAACGTATTCAACATATATTTCTGCTAATACTTATCTAGGAGAGGTGGCTGTAGTTTTCATGTGATTTGAAATTCAATTTCTAAAGGGAAGTTAATGGGAGAATTCAAAATGAGAGATAATGGGACAATTTTGCATGTAATCATGTGGTTAATTTTAGACATATCTAGTGTAGAAAATCATGTCACATGAATGAATTAACACCACCTTCTCAACAAAGCAAGATTTCTCAAGAGGAAAATTGACTACAATATAAGAAAATATAAAGATGAAATATGGAAGATAGAACCTTTCAGAATAATGATCTTTATTTTTTTATATTATGGTTTTAAGAAAAGCAGAAGCTCAGGTGAATGGGAAATTAACATTAATGGGAGGTGTCCACTCATCTATAAACCAAATTTTAATTAATTCAAGATTTATGCCAGGCACCTTGCTTGTGATATGACCGATGGAAATATCTACAGCTGTTGCTGCAATCAAGAACATGTTCAGTATTGGCTAAATCTCCCCAGATACAAAAAAAAAGGAGATAAATCATCGTTATTTACATAGTTATATACAATCAGAGTATCTTARAGCTATGACCTGGGAACCACATGTACACATTTCCATTGAATTGCAATAAATGCTAAGATTGGTGCTAGCTATAGTGCATTATTTGGGTAGCCATAATTTCCAGATTATTAACCTAATCATTTAAGAACTTTTCACAGCATAAATCCCATTTAAATTTAAGATGGAAACAGAAGCAGAGAAACTCTATTAGCTGCACAATGTGAGGCAAATGGGAGCACAGAATGCAGCTAAGCTAAAGTCAGAAAGTGAAAACATTCTGTGGGTGTTAGTCCATAAGTATCAAACAAAAAAGCAGTTTACTTTGTCATCTTCCTCAACAACACAACCAGCATGATCTGAGACTGAAGTCAAAATCTATATTTAATAAAGTGCCATAGGAGCCAGATGAAGGTACACAGTATGGAAAATCATATTTATTCTGAGTATAATTCTCAGCATATTCCGAGACAAGAAGTATAGTAAGAGATGTCATCACATAAAAATGGAGTCAGATTCTCAGATCTTATCAGTCTTAAAGATTTCATTGCACTGAAGTAGCAGGATTCCAATAGAAGACAAGAATTCATGACTGCATCTATATTACCCATATGTATAATAAAGACAGTAGATGCCATCCAACAGGATCATAGAATAAAGTAGATTGGAAATGACCTCTGAGATCATCAAGTCCAACCTTTTGTTGAATACCACTATGTCAACCAGACCATGGCACTAAAAGCCACATCCTGCCTTTCTTTAAACACCTCCAGGCAGGTGACTCCACCACCTCTCCAGTCAGCCTATTCCAATGTCTRTTCACATTTTCTGTAAAGAAACCCTTCCTAATGCCCAAATTAAACCTCCCCTGGTATAGATTAAGATTTCGTCCTCTTGTCCTATCATTTGTTCCCTGGGAGAAGAGACCAATCCCTACCTGACTACAACCTCCTTTCCTGTCAGGYGGTTGTAGAGAGTGATAAGGTCTCCTCTGAGCCTCCTTTTCTCCAGACTAAACAACAGCCACTCCCTCAGCTTCTCCTCATCATACTTGTGCTCCAGACCCCCATTAAAGCTTAATTACCTTTCTCTGGATATGCTCCAGCCTCTCAATGTTCTTTTTGTAGTGAGGGACCCAGAACTGAACCTCACCAGTGCTCAGCACAGGAGAACCACTTCTCTAATCCTGTTGGTCATCTTACTTCTGAGATAAGCCAGGTGCTCTTGGCCTTCTTGGATGCCTTTTGGACACCAGCTTGGTCACCCACAGGTGCATTGCTGGCTTGTGTTCAGGCAGTGTTGGCCATATGTGTCTTGTATTAACAGTATAAATATGAGAGGAAGCATTAGGGGGATATTTGTAATGGCCTTGAGATTGATGCTGACTAGTCTTTGAAAAACTGGKTTTTTTTAATATTTTATATAATTATGCTCAGTCTTGTTGGGATGGAGTTCCTTTTTCTTCGTAGCAGTTCAGATGATACAGGGCTTTAGACCAGAACAATGTCAGTAAAAACCAGTGTTCTAGCTGACACTGGGTAGTGCTTGCACAGCACATTTTATGTTTCTTCAGGTGACCCTCCAGTGGGCTGGTAGGGGACACATCTGGGCCAGTCAACCCCAAGTGTCCAAGGGCATATCCTATAATATATAGCATTACACTCAGTGACAGAAGCTCAAGGAAAGGAGAAGAAAGGTGGGACCTCTTTGGTTATCACCTTTGTCTCCCCATGAAATTGATACACGAACTGAGGTCTTGTTTTCCTTGAAATGGCTAAACACTTGCCAATGGGGAACAGCAAGGCAATTCCTTATTTCCTTTTGCTTGCTCAAATTGTTTTCCATGATCTCTCAATCCGTGTGTTCCTTTCACTTTTGTCCTGATTCTCTCCTCCATCTCTGTGAGAGAGTGTGCAAGAGACTTGTTGAGGATCTAGCTGTTGTCCAGCATCAGCCTGCTGCTGTGGTTTTGCCTGTTGAAGTGTGAAGGTAGGAACTCCCAAAAATATATTCCATTGCCCTAACTCCACTATTGTGAGCTGGATAAGAAAGGCCTTAACATTACTTCACCAAAGGTTAGATCACTTATGTACATTTATTAGAAACTTTTAGTTCTTAGTGCCTCTGAAAYAGGAATTCATTCCAGTTTCCTTGTATGTATGTCAGGATACATATGAAACAACTAAAAATATAATATGAACATGTTTCTAAATAACACTGAAAACATAATCAACCTTTCATTTCAACTTTGCATTTTGTGCTTTACCAATGATTTCCTATTTTTTAACTTAGTGAAATAAACTTTAACACCGCATTATCAGTCCATCTCACTCCTACTGAGCTGATTTACTCAGGTTTAGCTCTGTTACTACATGTTCATGTCTCCATGCAGGGCAATTGGAAATATGTGTAAAATAATTCTTTTATTTAATATGTATAGAGAGATGACCAGTGCAGTTTTCTATTCTAAAAGTTTCAGCACAAGTCTGAGATATGGATAAAAAACTTAGCATCTAAAAAACTAACAAGTTAGCTAATTAAATAATACCTAAAAATAAGGGATCACATTTTCTTAATTTTATTCATATTTCAAATGTGTCTTTCCAAAGAAGGAATAGAAGTATTTAGTTCAGAAATTCAAGAAGCTTTGTATTACATGAAAGAACATCTTTATAATTGTAATGACATATTTAAATCACTCTAATTAGTGTTTATAGCTCATTAATAATATTTTAATCACTATCATTTAAACACAATATTTTAATCAGTATAATTAATGGTTAATTTAATCAGTATAATTAATGGTTTTAACCATGAGTATACCTCCTAAGAACCTCCACCCTGTGATGAGCAACTCCTGGCCAGGCAGCCATCAGGAGAGGTAGCAATAGCTGGATAAACACGTAATGCAAAGAGTGAGCTATTGGCTCACAGGYTGGGCAGTAAGGGTTACAGTGACAGGGGTGACATTAGACGAACAACCTGTCACTAGTGTTGTTCCACAGGGCTCTGTCCTTGGCCCTGTGCTCCTCAAATAATCATTAAAAAGTTGTATGCAGAACTGGAAGGGATGCTAAGCAAGATCACAGGTGACACAAAACTGGAAAGAGCTGTCAACTCCCTCAAAGGCATAGAGGCCCCGCACAGAGACCACAAAAAAGGGCTGGGCAGAGGGCTGAGCAATCACCAACCATATGGACCTCAGCAAGGAAAAGTGCCAGATTCTGCATGTAAGACAGGGCAACCCTGGATGTACAGACGGGCTGGGGAATGTGAGGCTGGAGAGTAAAACTGTGAAAAGGAACCTAGAGTCAATGGCAAGCTGAATAAGAGCCTGGAGGGTCAACTGTGTCCTGGGGAGCATCAGGAACAGAATTGTCAGCTGGACATGGGAGGGGATTGTCCCCYTCTGCTCTGCACCAGGGCAGATTCACCACGAGTGTGGGGGCAGATTGGGCACATAGTGTGGCACTTCGGGTTGGCCCTGTGCATGCCCAGGACTTGATGAGCCTTGTGGGTACCTTCCAACTTGGCATATTCTATGATTCCATGATTCTGTGATTTTTGCTCCTTGCAGAAGTGATTTGAATTGCCACCTTCCAGTTCCCTGATTTCTATTTTTCTCTTAGGATTTTATTTTATCTGACTGGAGTGATTTTCCTCTTGAAATCTTGGGCTGCTAACCAGCACTATCTGAACAATCCTAGCTCTGCTTGCAATGTTACCTGTTTTACTATATGTCTACTTTATTAACTTCYTCACAGCTTGGTAGTTTCCTCAGCAGCCTGTGCCAAGGTTACATAGCTGAACCAGGCGAAAACTTACTTTCAATGACAGATTGTTGACATTCAAGTAGAACAGTTAAGGTACTCTATTGATTTTATAGGTTTTGGCTTAGCCTTCAGCATGCACAACTCAGAGAAGGACTCACGCTTCATTATTCCTTCCACAGACTGATTTTGGGCTGTTCTTAAAAGGTTCTGCTAAAGGTTGTTGCTATTTTCTGAAGTTACCTCAAATTGTCTATATATATCATTTTTAATACAATCGATAATATTTTGCAATTTTGTAACAGAGTAGCTGACTTGCTTCAGTCTGTCTCCTTTCATGTCTCATTGAACCAAATTGCTTCAATGTGAGTCTGTGTGTTTGAATGAGACTTGGTAACTGTTTATCATCAATTCATTGGAATGTTGTAAATGTTTCTGTCTTACGAAACCAGATATACAAATGCAGAAAATATATAGCAAACAGATAMATAACTAACAAAACAAAAAATGTGTTGACAATTATTTCTTTTCCCATCCTTTCTCATCACATTATGAGTAATATGATCCTTACATAATGCAACTCATTAGAAACAGCAGTTTTTGAGTATTTAAAAGACCTTTGCAAGATGAAAACATCTGCCATTGCCCCRCAGGGAGTGTCAGCCCTAGAAAACTGAAAAACACTGAGGTCATATGGTATATGCCTCCTTTAGATCTGGAGTATAAAAGCTACTTATTTATGTTCTGTGTATTATAGTAATTATTGATCTTCAGTTTGTCCTTCTTTGGCTATTCCATTTGCTAATATTTGTTCTGAAGAGAACTTTCCTTTTTAGTTGTATGATCTAACAGCCTAAGAAAAACCCAGGTTTAGAACCTTATATTCAAACCAATCCACCCGTGAAACAAAAGGACATTATAAGCAGAATGAAGGTAGTCAAAGATGAATGGTCTTTCTTACTGGTTCCACATTTTTTCCCCTTCAACATTCATGCCTGACTCTCTCTAGTTTAGTTGATATCTCGGCATAGAGTGCCTACTAGCCTACATTCAGGACAAAAAGTGGCAAAAAATGCCACTGGTGACATTGAAGAGATCAGTCATACCTGAATCTCTGGTACACAAAGAGTTCAGTAAGTAAGAGTTTGAACCTTTGAATTCATTTTGCTGAAGCATATACTTTTTGTTTTCATAAGGTATCACAGTGTATTTCTATGCAATGTTAGACTTGCATGATTTCTTTTGGGTGTTATATGATTTTGGTCTCACTTGATTTACTGTCTGGTTTTGCCAGTAAGAGCAGCTGAAAAAACCCCCATAAACCTGGAAAAAACATTTGACCCTTGTTTGCTCACTTGAGTTGTGTTCATATTTTGATTGTAAGACACAGATTTTCATCTCTCAGCTGGAATCAACATAATGGAGAAACATCAAAAATTTATAAACTTTAAAGCATACTAACATTACATCAAGTTGTAGTAATGCTTAGAAAAACGAGAGCAAAAACTAGTAAAGATAACARGTTTCTTTTTTACATTAAAATATATTTACTAAAAATATTTGAGGAAGTAATTCAGATTTTATAATGCCAAAAAGGAAAAACCCTAACACTGTGTCTTTATCAGAACGATTTTTTTTTTGTCCATTAATTCCACCATGCTCATCTCATGGCAATTTATCCATTATATACTTTATTCTGTTTTTTTCTAACAAATAGAAAAATTAAATATTCAAGTAATTTTGCTTCTTATGCCAATATTTTTCATTAACTGAAACTGAAAAAAATTAAATTTTCCTTAACTGTGAATCAACCTGGTACAAGATTTTAAGATGCTGATGGTGTTACAGCACATAACTCTTTTTTTTAAAACTAATATATAGAGTTTTATGATATGTCTGGTATTGATTGAATTTCAGAATATGATGTCAGATCATGTATAACTTGCAGGGGTAACTATTAATCTTAGAAGCTTTATAACCAAGTTTGTTACTGTCACATCTTGCATTATCTAGACCTTTCAGATTTGAAAAGCCATAGCCATTCAGAAAATGTATATGAAAGAATTCTGTATAAAGTCACTATTTAAATGCCTATGTAAGAGACATAAAGCAAACATTCTCTGAAAATGATTCCACACACTACTGTGGGAAAAAATAAAGTAAAAAATAAGATCAGACTCTTGGAATAAGCAACTGGCACTGGGTTCATGTTATTAACTTCTCTGTAGTACCAGAGTCATAGCAATTATATATTAACTCTAAATATAAGACTGAAATATAAAAAAAAAAAAAAAAAATCAGGTGTGTGTTATCATCTCCTATTTCAGTTTTCTCATATACATTTATTTTTTTTAGTAATTGAAATCATTGCATGGCTTCATAAAGCTTTATCCAAACTTTTTGCAGGCAAGGTAGTGCATTAACACATCTTTTCTGACAACTCTTTTACTTTTATTCATAGTTCCCACTAATTACATTATCCAAAGATTTCTTATTCTAGTTACAAAAACAAGCATTCATACAATATGCTACGGGTGTATATGAGCTTTGATAAGCTTTGCACTAACTTCTAATGTAAACACATCTACTGCAGAAGAAATGTTAAAATTTGTGGCATTTGCTTTGAATGCAAAAAGATAAAGAGTTGATTTAGTATAGTTTTTTCTTTAGCATTTTTGAATATACAGCAGTTGATAATTTCATAGTATTTCTGCTGCATTTATTATTTATTTTCCTCATTTATCACTGTTTCCCATAATTTTAGAACACAACACACAATCATTCCTAAATATATGCATTTTGTAAGGATTTAAATACACTTGAAATGAGCCCTAAGGGCACTTTTGAAAAAAGTGCATCTTATCACTCAGAGATAAAATGGCAACACTGACTAAAATATTTCTAATAGCTTTATATTCCATTTTTGCTTACAATAACAGTGTAAAATGTCTATATAAGTAAATTTTTTTTCTACTGAATGAAAAAATACCCATTTTTATTAGACTATCTTTTGCACATGCTAGTTGTGTACACAAATTTTGCAATACATTTATTTCACTCTCAGTTAAATTAGTCTCCCTGACAATGTCTTCAAATATAGCCAGAATTCTGAGTATTTAGGGTTAAAATTAATTTAATAGGTATAAAAATACGTATGAGTCTTACAGTCAAACCTTTTTTCATTATTTCCAACTATACAGCAAAACATTAGATTTCCATTTCCTCACATATGCTCTCAAAATTTGAACCACAATGATTGAAATAATAATTTAATTAATATTCTATTCCCTCACGTCTCTTTACTAGTCAATAATCATATACTATCACATACTATGTGCATCCAAGTTATGTGCATTTTCATATAGCTTGTTGAGTTTGTTTCCTAATATTATTTTCAGACTGGATACTAGTTCGTCATGTCAGCCAAAAAGAAGTTAATAACATCAACAAAGCCCAGGGGAAAAGTTTCCTTGTGAATCTCAGGTGCATGTTCGCCAAGGTGTTTCCAGTATTCTACTTCCTACAGAAAAAACCAGACATTTCAGTTTCCACCTCCAGCCCGCAGTGGAGAAAGTCTAAGTATTTATGTGTAGGGTCCTACAAACTGTGTCATAATTGGAACTATGAACCTGCAGAGACCCTTGTTAGAATTTAATGGACTTGCAAGGTCAGCACAGCTTTCATAGTGAAAATGAAAATGCTGTTTAGGAGTTTAATGAACACAATGACATTTCTGCATGCCCCCAAAAACTCCTGAGAGCATCTGAAGATGGTTCTTCTTCTTTCTCTTCCAAGTACTTTTCTTTCTGAAGGCAAGCTTGTTTGTCTGCATACAGAGAGAAGGGATTCTTGTTCAGAGGGAAAAGTCGGAGGCTTTTTCTTTAGAATTGGTTTTAAACCTAGTCTCACTACCTTCCTCAGGAGAAGAATCTAATTCCAACTTTCAGTCCTCTGTACCCTCATGGGAAAGAGAAAGCCAATAACCAGCATTATTATACAAAGATTGGGGAAAATATTCTCAGCATGACCTTACAAGGAGAGTTAGTTTACTGCTAGGAATTTGGTTTGAATTAAAGTACCTCTACTTTCTTCATTCAAGCATTTGTAAATAATAGCCAAAATTTTTATATCCATTAATAAAGCCTAAGATCACCAGTCATGTTACACATCCAGAAAATCAGGCGCATTTATTTGCAGAATATTTTTTTTAAATAGGAGAAGGAGGAAAAAAGAAACATCTTGCCACCTATAGAAATTTTGATTCCTTGGAACAGCTGCTATATCTCATTATCCAATTCATTTAGAATATTAGTGCTGGAGGACTAATGAAGCCTTCTCTCAGTCTCACAATACATATTAAAGCAGTCAACAAATCTTTAATATTGTGAAACCTATTAATTCTTTAAGACCAGCTTTCATGGTGCAATCAGGAGTACAACAACTGCTTACAAACCCACAGAAAATAAGTTTTTAAGGTATGGGTTTTCCAAATATTACTTCTTTTGGGTGAAAATAAGAAAAAAAAAACTATTATTTGGTGCCACATTAGAGTGATCATAGAACGAAAGAATCATAGAATGTAGACTATTGGAAGGGATTATCAAGCAATATCTAGTCCAAACGTTTTTGTCAAAAGCATGGTCCAGACAAGATGGCCTAGCACTTTGTCCACCTGGATCTTAAAAGTGCCCAACTTCAATCTCCCCAGGAACAACTTACCCTCATCTTTTCCTTCTTATTGTAAAAAGGAGTCTTCACCTTCTTTGTAGTCACTGCAGCATGGTGATAAAATCTCCCCCAAATCTTTTTTCCTCAAAGAACAAATCCAGCTGTCTCATCCTTTTCTCAGAGACCAGGCTTCTCTTTCCTTTGATTGTCTCCATGACACTTCTCTGTACCCTCTCCAGCCTGTCCATATTATTTTGTATAGTGGGGACCAAAACTGAATGCAGTATTCCAGCTGTTGCCTGAGCAGAGCTGATTAAATTAGAATGACGACTTCTTTATCTCTGCTGGTCATGCTGTTGCCGATGCAGCCCAGCATACCACTGGTTTTTATTTGTCGCATCACCACAGAGTTGACTAATATGGAACTTTTCCACTGAAAACTTTGCACAGCCAGGTAGATCCCAGCCTGTCCTTCACTCCAGGGTTATGTTTTTCCAGGTGCAATACCTCACATTTGTCCTTGTTGAACCTCCCAAGATTCTAGTCAGCCCACTCTTTCAGCCTATCCAGGTGTCGTGGGTTTAAAACCTGATTTTTCCCAATTTCCTGGCCAATGCACCAGAAAATGTCGTGGTTTAGACTGTGCTGAAAGCCAAAAGCACTACACCCATGAGGTTCTCTCCCTTCCCCCCACCGGAGAGGGAGAAGGAGAGCGAAAGCCCAATTAACACAAAAATTTATGGCTTTCAGATAACATAATGTAATTGAGAGAAAGATACGTATGTGCTCCAGAGAGAATGGTCAGACAGGCTGCATAACTTAAGTTGCAAAATAGATTTATTACTACAAACTACTAAGAACACTACGGCACTGGGGAGAAGAACGGAGAGAGGGACAAATTTACAAGGAGAAGAAAAATAAAACGGACATTTTTAAGACACCTGTTATCCTTTCCAGGACCCGTCTCTTTCCCAGATCCTCCCTCTCCATCCCCATGTTTTTCCCACACACACAGGGGACAGGAATGAAAGTCTAACATAGATCAAACCACTCATTACAGTTGTTGTCCAGCATCATAGGAGAAGTGTTCTTACAGCTGCAGGCTGTGGAAGTTTTTTTCTCAAGAACAGTCAGTGTGTAACTGCTGATGGCGAGGGAGGATTCCTTTACCTCGTAGGAGAAAAGAAAGAATGTCCTTCAAGGTCAAACTGTGTTGTTTCAGCGGCGTGGGACCACTATCACAAACCCCAGGCAAAGCACAACTTCTTCTAAGCATCCACTTACTTCAGGCGTCACGGGCCAAGCCTCTTCCCCCTTTTTGGCTGTTTAGTCCAGTCCTCAAAGGCCAGGTTTKTTTTTTTTTCCCTCAGAGCAAGGTCGCTCTCTTTTTCCTATTCAGGTCTCTCTCAATGATTAAATAGTCTTTTGAGAACAACTTATTTTTCTCCATGCTCGAGAACCACAGCAAAAAGCACAGCAAGCCAATCCCATCTTCTCCTTACTGATCTTTGGGTCTCCATTTTTTTTTCTTACATCTCCTCACCCTCCTGCTCTGTTTTGCCCAGTGCATGATACTAAAACTACATACTAACAACCTAAAGCTACAATGGCGGCCGCCCCTATCTTCTTTTGAATTCTTTTTTAAATACTAGATAATATATCGTCACAGAGGTGTAACCAACCTGTGCAATTGGCCCAGGCCTGATGATTAGCCTGTCCATCACACTCAGAGCCATGATGGATTGGCTCTGAAACACAGGGTGTAGGGCTCCTTTTGCTGGAGAAGAAGGAGACAGTTTCTAGAACTTCTCACAGGAGCCATCTTTGTGGTTTCTTGATCCCATCTCCCCACCACCAAAAATTGGACCAAGTCACCACCAAGACACCAGGTCTTTCTGCTCTCCCTGCCAAAGTACCCATTTCACCACTCAGTTTAGTATCATTGGTAAACTTTACCAGGTTCTGTTTGGTCCCATTTTCCAAGGACTGAYGGAAACATTAGACAGCATTGAGCCCAATATTGGTCCATGTGGACACCACTTGTGCCAGGTTTGGAATGGAGCTGTTTGCCACCACTCTTGGGATGAGACTTGTTAGCCAGTCCCACACCCACCAATAGACCATTGATCTAAATTGTAACACAACAGTCTCTAAGAAGAGGCTGCAGAAGACCTTGAAGAAATCCAGGTCGACAGTGTCTACTACTTGCCCCATGGCAACAACATAGGTTACTTTGCTGTATTATGTGATCATTTGTCAAGCACAACTTGCCCATGGTGACTCTGTGAAGGTTTTTTCCAGTCAATGTGCTTCATCTGAATTGTGATGGCCCCCCGGAGGATTTGCTCCGTAACTTTCCTAGTCACTGAAGTAAGACTGCTGGGCTTGTAATTTCCTGAATTGTCCTTTAAGCCCTTCTTGTTAGATGGAGATGGCAGCCTTGTTCCAGGTTTCTGGGAAGATCTCCATGGCTTCCCAAATATGAAGAGCAGCTTCTCAATGATGTCATCCTTAACACCAACAGGTGGATATTGTCAGGGCCCATTGATCTGTGTAGCGGTCAAGCTCCTGTAAAAGTTCACACACCAAATCTTCCCGCACTGACTGTATAGTGTTTGGGTCAGCCTGGATTGTTGTTGCCTAGCCATGGGGTCAAAGAGGATTGGTAAAAATGGAGGTGAAAAAAGCATGCAGAGCCTCTGCCTTTGTAACATTATTGGTGATGAATTCACTTCTATTTAATAGCAGGCCAGTATTTTCCTCCAGTTTGTGCTTGGCCTTTACAAAGAACTCTTTTTTGTGGATTTCAACATTAGTCAATTTTAAGTCAGCCTGAGGTCTTGCTTTTCTAAATGCATCTTTGCAATCCCTGGCAGCAAACCTGTAGCTCTCAAGGGCTGTTTTATTCCATCTCTGGCATGTCTCTATTCTCATTTCAAAGAGACTCAGAAACTTGCAGAGTATAGGCATCTATTGAGACCCTCCAGTTGTGTGAGTTGTCACACCATATTTGACTTATTCCTATAATATTCCTATAATACTTCCAACTGACCCAATCTGGAGATCCAGGTCCTCCTGGTTTTTTTCCCTAAGCTGTGTGCATTTGCACACATGCACTTGAAATGGTTTGCCTAGTAACATGTTGTAGATCAGAAGCAAAAATATGTCAAGAAAATAAAATATAGGAAGAATTCTCATGATCAGGTAAGTATCTGATGCAGTTCACAGGGCATTCAAAGGCCTATAACCAGAGATAAGTATTAGCTGCTAGAGACATTTATCACTTGTGGAGGTGCTGATGTCTGCAACCATGGCTTCTGAAACCGAATGAGGGAATACAAGGCTTTATACATCCTCTGCTGTTTTAATCGGGGTGAAATGTACGTTTTTGTTTTCAGAAGCATCTGTATATACTTCAAGTTAAAAAGTCTTATAGAATGAAGAGGTATTTGTGGTTTTTAATGTGGGTTGTATCTGAGGCAAACTGAACAGGCACAGGTACAATTTATTAGTGCAATATTGCTGAATGCAATGGGTATCTCCTTGTGAAGCCTTATTTTAAGTGCTTTTCCCATAGCAGTAACTAAAGTAGTGCATAAAAATATTATAACTATGCAGTAGTGCAATTTAGAGAGTAAACTACAAAATATTCATTGCTTCTGACTATTTCCCTGGCAGCACTTAGTAATTCAAAGTGAATAAATTAAATTGTTTTTATATCTTTGTAATAAAGATATAGAGCTCTGTTCTCTCAATATAGGTTGGGATTTTACTACTTAGCTTGATTCTTGCTTATAATTGGCTTTGTTGGTCCTCAATGACCTGTGAATAAAATCTGAGATATTTCAGATTATGTTGAGGAGGATGCACTTACAAGTGAAATGCATTTAATTTTATGAGGAAATTATTATTATGATTTCACTGTATTTGAAGTGCAAAATCAAAATAATTACATGGATAATAAGGATTCCTCTGTGTTCTATGTTAATGAGTATTGCAGCTTCCAACCTTACTATTGCAATTCATCAGACTATATTTTTTCYTTTTTTTTTATTTTCTTAAGTTAGACCTCTGGGTTATTAACTAAGCTTCTCATGCAGATGGCTAGATCTAAAACATCTAGCTCAAGAATAAAACAAGTGAGCTCAAGAGTTTTATTTCATCATGATCAAGTAGACATGTAGGAATGGGCAGGAAGGAGGAAGAGATAGTGGGACAAGATTTTTGTCTCATTACAAAATTATATACATGGTAATAGCTGTAATCAAATCACAGTACATGTTAATATGCAAATTGAAATATAGAATTTTGGTCTTACATATTTGCAATGCAATTTTTATTTTTTCTCTCCTAGAAAGTCTAACTTTAAAACAATGGTTTGTATTTTCAGCTGCTCAATGATATTCTCCTTTGTTGAAAATTGCCTTTCCTTGATGCGTGTGATGGCTTCATTTACCTGGATTATGTAAACATGGAATAAAGTTAAACCTCCACCCGAGGACTTCACAGAATAAAAGATAAGATGAAGAAATAGACTGGCATTGAAGTTCCAGGCAACAATAAGATTTTTAACAGTGTAGCTGATGAATAATTCATAACAGCATTTACTTTCACAAGTAAATGGCTTTCCTCGAGCAATGCCAATAGGATTATTTACATAAGCATGAGTTGTTTATGTAAATAAGGCTTATATGACTGGACTCATACAATATACATTGTATAAAAAAGCAAAAATGTATTAACTTACGATTCCATAAAATTTCCTTTCACCTCTGGAGACCAAGAACTGGATGATATCACTATACATAGCAATATTGCATATTGTTTAGACTTCCTTTATCTTTACTGGTCATTTATCTGTATCTGGAAATCAGCACATAACAAATAAATTGGCACAATTCTCTCTCTGCACACAACGGACGTCTTAAGAAGAGCTGGKGTTGCTTTGGCAAACTTGCATGGARAAGTTTCCATGAGCACTAAAGGTCAGTGAGTTTCAAAAACATATATTTATATCCCCCAAACTGTCTTTCAAGAAAGACTATTCAGACAGTGCAAGTCAAAAGTGTACTCACATAACACAGGTAATGAAGTGTACCCTTCTCTCTTTCACTGATGTAAATTGGGAAAGGCTTGGTTTAATATAGTTTCTTTCTCACCTCCTGGAAATTTAATTCCAAAAGGAAGAAACCTAGGTCAGCCTCCTACTGGTGTACCAATTAACAGGACATGTCCATTATATTTATTTTCCCTCTGCAAGATGTCACACTTCAACTTTAGAACTAGCAAAAACAGTATGACCTCAATTTACAGAAAATTGTGGAGTGTGAATATTCTTTATTTTTTTTCCAGTGATTTGCTCCTCACTTCCTTTAAAATGTGCTAAAGTATTGCTGAATTTAAAATGCCCTGACTTTGCCATTTTTATTGCACTTGGATACATTTTTGTGTTTTCAGTGACCTCAAGGCAGATTAATGTTCTAACAAGTTCAAGAGGTCTTTGAAGAAAAACAAAACATTCATATTGAGCAACAAAAATCTGACTTACCAGTATTTTCTTTTATTTTGCCCTTGTTCTAATTGATAGAAATCACAGCACTGAATTACATTCTTCTTTCTCATACCTCCTTTTATGGGAAATAAAAACTCTTTGATCACTGTGATACTCAAAGCAGTAAATGGAAATGTCTTCACGAAGTACACTTCAAGGCTGTGTTTTGAAAGAAGAAAAGATTAATTTGTGATCTTTATTTTAATGGGGGTAATATAAATGTCTCTATTGAAAAATAAACTACATAGAGCTCAAAATACACTTGATGGGCTGAGTTCCACAGCAGCCAGAAAAAAAACAGTGTCAGTTTTTCAAAAAGGATAGTAAAAAGCAGGGGGTATAATCTCAAACATGCATATGTTTAAGTCATGAGAGTTCAGTCAAGTTGGCATCCCTAATGCATACAATTCTGGAAGGCCCTATACATTAGATAGAAATCTGAATATAGTGCCCTGGATTAGGTCTTTAACCTCCATTCATTTCTCTTGTTAGTAGATGTGTTATCTTCTTTGAAAGGGCTGATTGAATGATAAATTCATAAAGCCCTAGCAATTGTCTACTTTTAATACTCAAGGGTCCCAAAAAATGTTTGTCTATAAACATCAAATACTAGTTATTTAGAAAAATTGTTTTAAAATAATTTCAAGAAAATTCTAGAATGTACTTACAGTAAATCTGCAGAGTTAGTTAGAGTTTCATAATTTAGTGAAGAAAAACCCCTGAAATTTTTTCCAGATTTTTCCAAAAGAAAGTAACAATATTTGTCTTATAATGATTATTCTAGGAAAGGTTTGATTGTTCTGGGAGGTACCAGAACTTTTTTAACAGAATAGAGGAATAGTTTGGAGGTGCACAAAAAACATCTTTTTAAAAGCCTGTCACCTGCGTATCACAGACACAAGAAACCTGTGCACATGCACTGGTCTCACCTGAAAGTTGGCACAATTCTCTAGGTCACCCACTCAAATGAGTTTTCTGCATTCTGTTGATGTGTGGCTAAGATTGCTATTGCTTTGCAATGAATGACTTGCCTGTAACATTCATTGTAATTCAGAGTGACCAAAACCAGGGGATTAGTAAAACAGGAAAAAAAAAATATAGAAATGCACAAATGTTGATACCGAGGCCAAAAAAATATATCAGTACTAAAACTAAACCACCCAAAGGGCTGAATCATCTGCACTGCAATGCAATTTTCACAAGGTATAAATCACTCCAGTATTACCACTTAGAACAATTCAGCCTCTTTAGCCTGCTACAGTAACCAGTAGAACATCAGCTAGTGGGACCATATCTGGTCTTTCCTTTCTTCTGCTTTACTGTCAGCAGGGATACAATTTACCTCTACAACATAAGATTTGCAGATGTTCAAGGATATACTGGAAACACCAGTATATTCACTACCTGTGATAGTAGCTGGAAATTGCTGCTTTGATTTCCTTGCCTTCACACCATTACTAAGTTACATTATTTACATACATTTTAAGTAAAAATTTAATTCACTAGATAAACTGCCATGGGATATTTAGCTAGGTTTTTACAGGTGACATAGAAGTACCTGGGAAGAAATATGAGAGACACAAGCTGTATTTCTCCTGAGATCCTAAAATGTCTGGGTAGTTTCCATATATTTCAAAGAGCTATGAAGTTTCTATCACTCCTCAAGGAGCCAAACTGAAATAGACATTGCTTTTTTTTTGCCTCCCCAGAGCCCTTTCTAAGGAGTAACTAAAGCTGTTTAAACAGGAGGTGTGTTTTCTGTCAGTAGGAATTGCAGAAATGTGGGTGCAAACACAATGTGTGTGAATGCATACTCTGACCTCTGACAGATTATTTTTGTTAAGGTTAGGGGTTGATTTCCAGTTATTTCGCATCTTTTCCCCGTAAGCTCAAGAATTTTTCCTCAGTGTTTTTGAAAAACACATTAGTTGTAACAGTTGCATTCATCAACTCATCTTAAACTCACGTAATTTAGGATTTCCTAGTCTGATCGGTTATGCCTAGTTACTTCTGTCTGATACTAATACATGATATGGCTGATAATATCTCACAGACCAACAAAACTAAAAAACAAATGTGTTACTGAGCGCTGCTGGAACCAGGAAATCCTTCTTCAACTTCTATCCATTCAGAAGAAAGAACTAAACACCAGTCAGGGTGTTTCAAGTAGCGGTCAGGGCTTTTTTTTCAGGAGCATTGAGTAACCAGAACTGTCATGTATGAAAGGTTTAAATCAACTCTAGGCAGACAAGCTGTAAGCAGGAAATTTATTCAGGCAAAGTAAAACTCACTGAAAATACTTACATGCTGTTTGATTCATAGTAGTCACCTGTCACTTAGCAAGTTGTGAAATGTACCATTAGTGCATGGTACACTAATGTTGTTAAGGTTTTTTTTTTAATTTTGCATTAACGCTGCACATACGACTAGCTAAAAATTAGATGTTGAAACTACTTTTCAAAGGATTTTGGATAAATTAAATTTCTATCCAAAAGTGTCTGGTTTTTTTTCAAAGACAAAGTGAAAAAGAATAGTCAGTGAAAAGCTGAAAATGGAAAATATTTCAGCCAAGAGGTAAAAACATTTTGGAAAAAATTTTCCTATGCCTACCCAACTGTATTCAGCCTTTTATGGAAGGTCTACATTTTCCCCAGAAATTAATGACCACAGTTTTTGGTTTTGTTTTASTTTGATTAATGCATACTGCAGGGTGGAAAACTTTCAATGAAATGGAAAAGTAATACCAAATTCATCTTCTAATAAGCACTAGCTAGGTGTCACCTACTGTCTGGAGTACATAACCAAAATCTAACAGCCATTACAGACTAAGTCAAATCCTCCATTTGCATATTAGGCAGCCAAATGCACTGAGATCTGCAAGAACTGAGAAACAGYTCTGCAAGTGCTAATGACTCTATGACTGCTGATAATTTGGAGACTGCAATTTTACCAAGTATGTTAAAGCCACTTCACAGCATCTACATAAGCTCATCAAAAAAAWTAACAGTTATAAATTCACCTAAAACTGTTGAGAAACTCAAAAGAAAGAAATTAATTACTTTAAAAATCCAGGTGTAACAAGAAAAGTTGACAAATACTACTTTTTCATAGGCAAAAAGCAGTTAGATGGTTAAGAATAACTGAGGAGCTTGTTTAGAATATCTAATACCTAATTTTCCACTGTTAATTTCTTTATATTGACAGAGAAAAAAAAAGGTTAAAAGAGAAAAAAAGAGAATGGTGACATTAACCAGAGTGATGTACTTTTTTTGTTGTTTTCCTTTGTTATCTTAGATTGGAAAATAAACATGGAAAACTCCATACAAAAATTAAAAGTTATTTGGTACCTTTTTGACAACAGGATGAACACAGGACTTAAAATTATGTTATTTTTCATAAATATACACAGGTACCAGGTGGTAAAAGAGATGGGCCTCACAGAAGGTCGTCATCAGTTATTGCATTTCTTTCAGACCAATGGTGAGGAAGGGTACTGAAGGCTGTGCCAGCACTGGAGTGTCTGGAGACATTGGAGCATTTCAACTATTCTGCAGTTTAAAAGTCAACGGCACTGTCTAGGATACTATGATGTCTTAATGTGGCACCTGAAAAGTGGTACATTTGACATTAATGGCAAAATATGTGTTAGGTCTTTAATGGAGGTGTGATAGAAGTCTGTGTTTTATTGATGATGCAAAAGAGCTCTAAGAATTCGGATATGGTGTATGTTTTCTGCTCTCTAAGAGAAACAACACATTCAGAACCCACACAGTGTAGAAGAGTGAAAATTTTTTGTCTGACCTTATTATAGAAGGTAAAAGCATGGCGTATGGCACTGTAGTTTAACATAAAACTACCATTTGGCATCTATCTTTTGACAATGACATCTAATTACAATGATTTAATATATTTTATGGGTTAATTATTGGTTAGTAAACAGTATTCCCCAGTGCATGAGAAAGACCACTGCAATAACTCATAGTACATTTTTCCTTTTTTTTTTTTTTTTTTTTGTGGTTGTTAGTGTCAAAATGGCTATTATAAAAAGAATGGAGATCATTCAAGCTTAAGTGAATCTAATAAGGCCTACCATATAAACTAGGCATCCTTGTTGTGGCTCTGTCCTGATCTGCCAAGGGACCCTCTGTGTCTTTCCGTTTATACAGCTGATAAATGAAACAGTGGTGCTGAAGCCTTTACAAAAGATGTGAACAGCTATTGATGCAGGAAAGATACATAAATGCTAGGTATTATTACTGTTACCTGAACATGTAATTTTTATGTAATATCCTTTGCATCCAAGTAATTTTAACTCTGGAACAAGTACTACAATTTTATATATGGAAGCTTTGTTATAAGAATATGTATTTTGAAGGCTTTATCATACTCCACAGCCTGCTCAGCTTTTTACCCTGCCATACACTGTACATAAGCACCAAGCAACCAGGCACGAGTTTGGCCTCATGGTGTAAAGTATATCAGCATAGACTTTTCATTGATCTTGTCTTATCTAATAGACCCTCAAGAGCTAAAATTATTTTACTAAAGATTACAGAAAGGCGTTGCACTGAATACGTCTAAGGAGGAAGAGAGAGCAGCACTGTTTCCTGAAATAAAATATGGGAACACAGAACTGAGAATGCAATTCACTTCCATTTGTTCAAGGCAAAAAGCAACAATGAATATAAGATAATGCTTCCACCAAGAAATTATACTTTCTGAAACACTTCTACCATCCTTCTAAGTCTCAAGATTATGAACAAAATCTGGGCAATTCATAAGGGAATCAGTTACCTGAGAGCTTCCTTCAATGCTCCTTTTTGCTCTTCATAACCCTTATTTGATGAACATGTGCAGACGGTTTTTTATTCTAATTTGTAACTGAATAAGAGCTGAWGATCATGCATAAGCCAATGTGATGAAGAAACTTCTCTTCCTCTTCATTTGTCCCACAATTTTGTTGCATCAGAAGTTAGACAGTAGAACCTTTCATACTTTTATTTCTAGAAAGCATTTACTGCACTTCTGGATACTATTAAGTGAGGCAAACTAAAACTCTCRAGGGACTTTTTTGGATGTGAACATAATCCTCACAATCCCATCCTGACAACCACTTCTGGAAAAAGTATCCAGCTTAAAGTCAGTAAGAATGAATATTACAYAGCAGTGGCTTGCTGTAACTCTTCATTAGAATAAAACACAAGAAAATCACTAGTACACTTCACATTGAGATGATTTGTTGAAGCAGTTTTCTTAGGGACAAAGGACCAGCATTTCCACTACTTCAAGTAAAGCAGCTAATGTTGATATGTGCTCTATCTGCTGAAACCCGTCACTTACATCAAGTAAATAAGATGAAGGCAAAGTAATTGGGTCCTGTTCAACCTCTATGTTTAAAGAACTGTGACAGAAATCAAAAAGGTACATAAAGTAGGTGCAAGGTGCTGCCTTATGAGAATACTTGTCTAATCACCTTAAATTCATAGTGTACAGCATCTGTGGCAATAGTAGATATCACTCTGTGGTTTTCCTGTCCATCTTTATCACTATCTGGCGTATTTTGATTGTATTAATTGTGAAGTGACGAGCAGCTTATTTTAAGATTAGCAGCCACTATAGTCTTGACTACCTCAGCTACCTTTTTTACATGAATTTAATGTATTTGTGGCAATCTGTTGTGGGGGCCCTGGTTGTTTTACAGCAGTATGAACGTGTGTGGGGGTTGGGCAGAGACATAGTGTTGTGAGGTACTAGCTGATGCAGTCAGCTGCGGAAGTAAATGGGATTGGAGAAGTGAAACTAACAAAGTGTAACCACTGAATTAGAGCAAAGATTGCAGCGTGTGGACATTGGGGATTGTCTGATCATGTGACTGGCTGAGATGCGTGTGATTGGTGTGACTGCGTGCGTGGGAGATAAAGAAGTGTATATAATACATGCCAGACGACTAGTAAAGCAAATTTGGACCTGCATTGCTTGGTGTGCGTGTCGTCTTTCCTGCGGGCCACGACAATCTATGGGACTATAAGTGTCACTTTCTGACAGGCCATCTTAGATACAATGTTTTAGACTTAGGTAGTTCACTGGAGGTATTGTGCATCTTATTTTGGTGACATTTAAAGCATAATCAGCATCATAGCAATGCTGCTACAAATGCAACTTTACAAAGTTTTTTTATGCACCAGTTTAGAGTATCTCTATAATTAGCCTTAATTCCTGTATAATACAGTTTACACTAGAGATTATCGCTGGAATTCATGTCTGTCCTCAGAGTGAAACAAATCATAATTTAGGCTCGGAAGTTCAGATCTGTATCAAAAAGTTCCATTGCATCTAGGAATTATTCCTCTTTATTTCACAGGAATGAAGTAAACGAAGGCATTACAGAGGTGGTGTTTGTGTTTCAGTTCCATTTGCTCATGCTACAAGTTTTCTGAAGGAATGCCGTAAAAGAGAATAAGCGTTTGTTGTATTTTAGTGATTTCACATATTTGCTGATGTTGCTGTCAAGTCAAATGCTTGCCAACAATGAATTCCTGTGGATCCCAGGAAGTATTGGGAGGAAGACATTGAATCAGGAGTCATTGAGAAAAGCCTTTAGAAGTAAAAGGTGAATGGCAAAATAATGTGGTCATATTGGCTTGACAGGGAAACAGAATCAATGCAAAGCCATTAGTAACTGAGCTACACAAATGATTCATTGAAATAAATTACTGGAGGAAATAAAGTCCTTTTGTTTGTTTTGGTTTGCTTTGGAATTTTTTGATTTGCGGTTTGGTTGTTTTCCCTTTTCTGTCCTTGTAGTACATTGTTCACACAGATCATGATGAGCCATGAGTTTGTTGTCTTCAGCTGTTCAATAAAGGACACACAAACACACTTGAATCTACAGTACATTGATGTGTGGCTTCTACTGCACCAAATATATTTTCATTCATTGAACTCACATAAGTTATATGCTGATTCCACTCTCCTCTGAGAAATGAAGTCTATAAAGGATCTAGTTATACATTTCTGATTCCGGGTCAAACCATGCACATACACTCCCAGCATTTAAAAGAGCACAGGAAGTATTTCAAACTCTGCCAACATGAAGCAGCTCCCTGAGAACCTTTCTCAGTTTGTAAAAACCCAAGAGCAGCACATGCTGGCCAAGTTTTGCAGCTGTAGCCAGAAMTGAAAATGAGAATGGTACAGCAGCTGACTACATCAGTTCTGTAAGTTTTGAGAATTCCTCTAGTTCTGTAAAATGCAGCAAGTTATTATGCTCCTTTTTCCTCAGTTTTGCAACAGAAGATAGGGGACAGTCCTATATTGTTTCTTCTAAGACTTCTTCTAAGTCTTCTTCTAAGTCTTCTAATTTGTCATCCCACACCATGAAAACAGAAGACTTCTATTGTTTTTAAGACAAAGAGTAACTGGCCAATTTTGGACTGTTTGAAAAATACTTTGAAAACAGCTGCATGTTCTCAGAGCAGATACCCCTGCAGCTATTAACATTTACGATTATATATACTCTTTTCTTCTATACAATAATGGTTTTGTACTGCAAGAAGACTAACTGAAATTTTTGTAATTAATTTAATTGATAAGAATGCTTTGCTCTCAGATTTATTAAATAAATTAGAATGTTTTTTATATGTTTGCATAAGCAAGCATAGTATTTTTTAACTTCAGTGTCCTAAAGTTGCAACTTTAGGTATTAAAAAAAAAATAATAGAATGATGTTTCAATCAGCAAAGACAGTAACCACTAGAAGTACTAGAAATCTCAAGACTGTGATGTGCAGTCTTCCCCTCGCCTGATGTGCCAGGTAATTTTTCAGCATTTCACCACAGAAACCCATGCTTGCTCTTTTGAATCTTCCAGACAGATTAAAAATTAAGATATTGGAAATTGTCCTTGGGGTATTATTTTTTCCCCCATTTTAAGAGGGAAATTTTTATCTGCTGTGTATGTCAACCTTTAATAATCTGTAGAGTCTATGCAGAGAACTAAGTATTTATTCTTAAGTTTTAGCTGGGCCTGCACAGAATGAGTGTGGAATCTGGGAAAAATGACCATCACCATATTATCACATTGAACTTCATTCTGAAAAGATGTCAAAAGCCTTTAATTAGTAGCTTCTGTTTCTAAATAATTCGTTAATATTTTGCTGGCACAAGTTTTATTTTATACTGCATATAAGAAATGGATCGGTAAAATTCTTAGTTTTCTTTGTGCATTGTTACTRTACTTGTATAGAAAACAGATAAACCTAACTCAAAGAAAATTCAGCAATCTAGAAAGTATTTTTATACCCAAGCCACAAATCTGATTCTGACTGACTGAAATTTTTTTTCTTTCATAATTGTTCAGTATGGTAAAAATAAGGGTGTGAAGTGAGCTGTTGGTCTGAGTGATCTTTTTCTAGTGGATAACCAGTCAATACCAATGAAGTGCTTTCCTCACCCAGAAAGAATTCCTATTAATTTGATATGTTGCCCAGGGAAAATTTATTGGGAAAAATCAGTGATAGGCACATTATAAAGCAAAACATTCTAATTCAGACTCTTTCACCAGTTTCTATTCTACCCAAAAGAATATATCTCCCAAAATTTAGTCTTTTCACTACCTAATATGAACACACATTAGAGCTTTTCTTTTGTAGCTATCCAGACCTAGTCACATTTTTGTAATGGAATCAATATTTGTAAAAATTATGTAAATTCCTGAGCGGTAAAATTGCTTTTCCAGGGTCCCTTTCATTGTCAGTCTTTCAGTCTGAGGACCAGCCACATTTTTTGATAAGATTTTTTATGCATGTTCATCATGATGAAAGATAAAGCCTTCGGCTCATGATTTGACTAAAATAATGGGTGGTTTACATCTTGTTTCCATATATCAGAGCTAAAATTTGTATGATTGACTTTATCTGTTCACTTCTTAATGGAATCATGATAGAAATGCATATATGCAGAAAACCATCAAAAGAGTTTTGTAGTCTTGAAAAGATATTCTATCATCCAAGACACTACAGGTAAATAATATAAGACAAATTAAATCAACCTTACATTGACAGCTACTTCAGTAGTTAAGTATTCGGGGACTTAACTGAAAATCAGTTCTTCCAGGGCATGTGATCTACCTACTGCCTGGGTGAACCTTCCCAAGAAAAATCTAAAGCCATACTCAAAGAAAACATTGCTCCATTCTAAAGAGTAAAAAAAAAAAAAAAAAAAGCTGCAATTTATGAATTTTTTTTAAGGGAAAAGATACATGGTTTTCCCAGCTCAGTGATTTGGGTGCCATAAACTGTCATAAAACCACATTACAAGACTTGTGTTAAAATTATTTTTTTACCTAAGTGTAAGAGATGGTACGGAAGTCCCTCATCTGTCTCATGATCCTCAAGATGGACGGAGAATGAACACTCAAAAACCCCAAGGTGGGGAAGGGGGACTTTTGCTCAAAGAAGTCTGGKCCAGATCAAGGTGGGATATCTGCCAAGTGCCYGTACTCAGGCTGCTGAACAAGGTGCAAGCTATGGACGACTCCACTGTTCTTACTGCAAAGGCGGAGGAGAACGGTATAATTTGTATTTTACACGTTACAAAACATTTGGCCATTCTTTCCCCACATCTTGGCCTGTTTTCCCCCGCTTTGGAGCCCCTTGGCCAGCTGCCATATGCTTTTGAGAAGTCTATAAAGAGACTCTCTGAGAAGACGCATATGAGTACTCCCCAACGGACTTAGACAAATCCATGGAATCCGGACCTTGAGGACTTCGTCTGAGCCATTGGTAGCTATAACCCCACCCTCTCTCTCTCTCTCTCTCTTTCTCTCTTTTTCTCCCTCTCACCCTCTTCTGTCACGTAAATCGTATTGCTGGCACTCAATAAAAGTGCTTTTGATTTTGACTAAATACTTATCCCCTTTTCTTTTGCACTCTGAGATTTGGTTAACAAACCATCATGACTTCTGCTTGGATTGAGAGAATCGTGACACTAAGGGAAATAGTGCTTAGAGGCAATTTATTATTTAGATTTTCAATAATCCTTTGACAATGAATAATTACAGATGATAAGAGACATGAGGTGATATATAAAGCACTGATATATATGAGTAAGTTGCTAGCTACTCACAAACTAAAAGTATCTAAGGAGTTTTCACCTTCTGAAATAGTTAATAGTACAGGATACCAAAATAGGCACAATGGTAAGTTTTCTTAATGTGAAATTAGCTTCCCAAAACAAAAATATTAACTGTGAAAATTTGTAGATGACTGTGATCTGGCTTTCAAGCTGATTCTAGTTACAGATCATCAATATTGTCTTAAAATTTACTCATTTTCACACCCAAAGAACTCCTTAACCACATCCTTGGTGACACAAAGCTGTGTTATCTATTATGAAGAGAATCAAACACACAAGCTCTGCAGAAGAGGAGAAGGTAAAACTGCATAAGCCTAAGCAAAGATAGCCCTAATGATGAAGTTGATAGTCTGGGGAGACTTTCACGTTAGTAAAGGGCATAAGCTACAAGCTAAACCTGTTCCTCTCCATTCACAAGTAAAAGTCAGACTCATGGAAAATTTGAACAGACTTTTAAATATGAGTCCTCTTAAACTTCTGTCTTTGTCCAAAATGTATCAGATTACTTCCAGGAGTGCCTGTCAAGCTATGTTTGTTTATGTGTAGTCTATAATCTATGGATAGAAGAACAAATATAGTATTGTTATGAGAATTTGCTTCTTAGTCATTTGTAACATCCCACAGAAGCAAAAAGGGAATCATCCTTGTTACCCAGCAGGCTGTGGTGAATCACAGAGTGGGAGAGAGACACATCTGAAACCTGAGACACCTGTGAATCCATTACACGAAATTCTAAAAAGTGTCAACAGCACAGACAATAGCACAGCACAGCTGCAATACTGTACAGACCAGTCATTATGGAGCTGAAAGGCTTTTATCCTTTTCACTCTCTGATCACATGCTAAATGTTAGATTAGAGACACTGAGCTCTGGCACATCCTGCAGAGCAAAACTGTGATATTTTATACTTTTCAAAATGGGTCTATTTACTGAGTCAAAATAAAACAGTGAGAAGCATTCAATAGCTAAAGCACAGTAATACTCCATGTTATATTTTTGATGCTTTTGAAAGGAGAGAACTGAGTTCACCTGACCATGGGATCACTTGATTTGTTCCTTTCACCCTGCGTTAAAATAACAATCATGCTCTTAAATGATCACATCACTTACCTGCTGTGGACATAATTACTAAAAAAATTGATGAACCTGCACAAACAAGTAAACAACTGGGAAAAAAATAAGCAGCAAGCAAATACATATATCATTATCCTCCTTATTTTTATAGTTCTAATAACACATTCTTTCTTCTGTGACATGAGAGGATTTAAAATGTTTATTAGGTTAYATGATTATAATATCATCAAACTGACCACATTTTTCATATTTTAATATAAATGCATTTTTATGTTTTATGAAAGCAGGAGAGGAGTAAATTACCCCAGAAAATACCATACTGTATTTTTATTAACTGTTCCGAACTTTTTAAGTCTCAGCTAGGTTACTTTTATCCAAGGATAAAAGTAGGACAAAATATAAGCTGTTTCTAGATATAATTATATATAGACTTTCTTCCCAAAAGTAAAAATAAATTTCTCTAGAAGCATACTTTAGCATTTGAATCAGCCTCACTGGCCCTATTTGTTTCAACTGTGTGAACATCTTAAAATGTTTCATCTTGGCAGAAAGCTTTAGGGGAAAAATAATAGTGAGGAAYTGGAAGAAAAAAGAGCAAAATAAAGTAGAAGAAGAAATAAAGCAATATTTAGGCACTCAAAATATGGTGTACTGTAGGCAGCCAAAAGCCATGTAAGAGATAAGTTATTTATAAGGGATTTTCTGAATCAATCAATCAGCAATCTTGGAGACAGAGTGTATTTTCTTTATCTTTATGCCAGTTTGTTTGCCTGGTTATTTCATGTGCTGTGAAACACCCACAGGGTAACATGCAATTAACATGTCTTTTTGACTGTAAGGGTGCCAAGGAAGGAAAAACAAATCGGACAGCCATCACAAAA
Organism: Malurus melanocephalus; assembly: GCF_030028575.1. Taxonomy (NCBI): domain Eukaryota; kingdom Metazoa; phylum Chordata; class Aves; order Passeriformes; family Maluridae; genus Malurus; species Malurus melanocephalus. Next base: position 54,780 of record NW_026624150.1, read on the forward strand.
AGACTGAAAGAAACACATTTTTTTAAAAATCAGAATAAGAAATATTTGTAATTTCCTCTGGGGTTTGGGATGGGACCGTTTGTTTTGTCTCTAAGCAAGCAGGACATGCTTTGATATGGTTCAATTTAGCAAAACAAAGCAATCTGAAATAATACAATCATCCAATTGATCCATTGTTTGAATTTCTGCATTCTGCTTTTCATCACTCTTTGTTTTTCTCGTTTCTGGGCTACTACAGGTATAATTAGGGCTGGTCTTGATTCTCATTTTGYTACTGTTGAAACTGGTATTGCCTGCAGTCAATACAATGCCCACTTTTTCTATACAGCCAAGAAATGGGATCACAGTTACACGATTACAGTTACAGGATCTTGAATTGCAAACTTTTTGAAATGTTGTGTCCTAAGCATGTCACAATGATCTTCAGAAAACCCACAACATTACTTTTATGTTAATGTTTCATCTCCAGGCCAGGTTATATCAAAACAAAGGAAAAACTGCATAAAATACATACTGTAATGGTATGATTGCATTAATCTTCCATGCAAACCAATAATACAGTCTTAATCAGATTAACTGGATAATTTAAGTAGGAAAATTAGAAACAGYAGGTAAAAAAAGAAWACAAAACAAAAAAGAACCCAAAACAAACACAAAAACCACAAAACAAAATCAAAAAAGAAAAACACTTAGGAAGGCCACAATTTTTTTTTCAAGTTTCTAAAATTAAATCCTATTCAACTTTTCTTTTCCTCTCTATTCCTCACAATTTTTAATTCTTTCACTGCACCCTACATTTTACTCCCTCATACTATCTTTTCTATATACAATGTAATGATACCTTTTCTCAATACAGCAACAACGAAACAAGTGAAATATTTATTATTATTTTAAATTTAAATAATAAGAACATCTTTTAATTTCCCTTAATTTTTTTTTTCTGAGGAAAAATTAAAGGCCTCATGTATCACTTCAGAATTAGTTGAAGAGTTCTGGTGCTCAGCAAAACACAAGTAGTTTCTTATTTATTAGGTCATTCTGTATAAGAGTTAATTCTGTCCACCAAACACCAGTACCTAAAGGGGTACATGCTGCAATGCAAGAACAATTTCCTATAAACCCTTGAGCTTAGAGAATCTATAGTGGGGAAGTACTTGAAATACTTAAGCAGTTAAAAGGAGGGGAATGACTCGTAAAATGTTTTGAAGAGTTAGCTTTTATTTGTATGAAAATACTTTTGATTTATGAGTTTGAATACTAGACTGCCAAATCCAAGTGATATACAGACTAACAGCTGTTCATCCTTAGAAATTCCCAACTGATTGGTTACCAATCTCCAGTCAAAAACCTCTGAGAAAAGTATTGAGTATTAAAACAAAATGTTTCCTTAAGAAATTAAAACTAAAATTAAGATAATTTAAATTAATAAATTACTCATCTTAAAAGAATACATTCTATCTGCAGATAGCAATGTTTACTAAAAAGGTGTCTTTTGCAGAGTATGGTGCAAAAATAGAGCAACAGAGCCTTTCAAGTATGCGAAAAATAAAGACAAATTGAGGACAAACACAAATTAATGTTTTCTTCCCTTAGGATTCAGTATATGTTGGATTCCACAGGTTTGCATTTTAGTGAGGTTTGAGCATTGAATTCCTCACAGCTTTCCAAGTGCCTTGGCAAAGTGCAGCCCAGATTCCTTGCCAAGACCCAAAACACATAAATATATAAAGGTATTGTGTCTAAAGCTTTAACTAAAAAAATAATTGGCTGAGGGGAACTGGATCATTTACCAAAGCTAACCAAAGCCCAGGTGCCTCCCTATGCACTAGACAATAAAAGAGGCTTCTTGAAGACCTCATTTTAAAGGATGAGTTTCTTGTTTTGCTCCCTATCTTTCTCCTTTGGTTCTGCAGGGAGGAGTGCAGCACATGTCCACTAGGATAAAGTATCCCTCTGATTTCCATTCTATACATATGTGTCATTTAAAATGGTGGCCAAAAGCCAGGMAGCCACAACACCTGCTCATTCGCTCTCCCCCACTACCACCGGGCAGAGAAGAGTGAAGAAAAAATTGACAAAAGGGTTCATGAGTTGAGATAAGAAGCAGGGAGGAAACGCTTGATGGACAAAACAGGTGCTACTTAAATTATGAAGTGAATTTATTACTAACAAAGTCAGAGGAGGAGAATGAGAAATAAAATAAAACCCTCAAAGACACCGATCTTCTCCCCACTCCCTTCCCCCTTCCTACCAACAGTACAAAGCAGTGGAGGGTGAACAGGGTGTGGGGTTGGTCAGTTCATCACCCGACCATCTGTGGCTGCTGAGGGAGAGAAGTCCTTCCCTTGCGTTGCTGTGGGGTCCCTYCCACAGGAGACAGTTCTCAGTGAACCTCTCCGGCATGGTGCCACTCTCACCAGCAGCAGTCCACACACATCTGCTGCATCGTGAGTGCCCCCACGGGCAGACTGTTGTCCCAAAACTGCTGTGCCATGGGGTCCCTCATCCACTTGGTGCAGGCCTAAGGCCATGCTCTTCCATCTCGGGAGCAAGGCCTCTCTCTCCATGGGTCTCCTGCTGGACACAGCCCCCTTCTCAGCATCCGCCYGCTCCGACATGGGGACCTCCCTCCTCCATGGGCTGCAGGTAGATCTCTGCACCCTCTGTGAACCCCATGGGCTGCAGGGGGACAGCCTGCTCCATCATGGTCGTCACCACGGCCTGCAAAGGAATCCCGGCTCCGGCACCTGGAGCAGCTCCCCTCCCTCCTCCATTGACCATGGTGTCTACAACCCTCACATGTTTCTCAGCCTCCTCCACTGGCAAAACTACTGTGTCTCTCCCTTTGTTTTGATTTCTTCTTAAATATGTTTTCACAGAGGTGTAACCCACCATCTCCAACTGGCCCAGGTTTGGTCAGTGTCATGTCCATCATCCTCAGAGCCAACAGCAATTAGCTCTGCTGGACATGGTGGAAGCCTCCAGAAGCTTCTCACAGGAGCCATCTTTTTGGCCTCCCCACTTCCAGTAACTGGGCCAAGCAAAACCAACACAATATTGAAACTTTGAATGAATCTTCTTGGCCATATAAAAGAGCATGTATAAATCTGCCYGTCCTGGAATACCATAACCAACTTAAGTAAATAATCTTGCACCAATGAATGGCTTATATGCCTAAGGAAAACAAAGCCTGTCTTGGCAGCAGTTTTCATCTYTTTCAGCAATATGTTTACTTTGGTTAACTCATCATTAGCAACAACAACTTAGCTCTTTAATTAGCGTTGCTTTGAAATTTAAAACCAAGCAAACAATTTATCTATCCAATAAAGAAATACCAGCTTAAATGGAGGAGGGAAACAGTGTTTTGATTCCTTGAAATTTCACATACTCAGCTTCTTTTGCTGAGAAATATCCAAGTTTAAGAATCACAGAACTGTGTTCAGTTTGTTGCTCATCAAGAATCTGCCTTGTGTTGAAAAAGCCTTTTGTGAAATTACTCACCTTATGCTGTTTACATGAAAGGTGAACTGAAAGTTGCCATATCTGCTGCATGGCCTCATGGGGATAAAGTCCTGYTTGTCAAAATTGATCTCTTTCTACAACAGAACCAGTTGATCAAAGGGAGCTAGTTCATGTAATTTTTTGGACTTCAGCAAAGCTTTTGATACTGTCTCTCAGTGGTCTAGGACACAAGGTCCAGCTCACAGCTGGATAACTGTGTTACACAATGGATGAGCAGCTGGCTCACAGGTTGAGCACAAAGAGTTACAGTGAATGAGGTCACACCATTACTGGCGGCGTGTAACTGGTGGGGTTTCTCTGGGCTCTCAATTCTGTTCAATATATTTATTAACAAGATGGACCCAGGACTCGAAGCAATACTAAGGTAGGCTTATGACAGTAGACTAGGAGGAGCTGCCAACTTATTTGAGGGCACGGAGGCCCTATAGCGAGACGTCAGCAATTTAACGAGATGGACAATCACCAGCTGTATGGAGTTACAAGGGCAAGTGCTGGATTCTGCACGTGGGATGGAGCAATCCTGGCTGTGTGCACAGAATAGGAAATGAGAAGCTGGATAGCAGTGGCACAGAAAAGAACCCAGGGGTCCTGGTTGATGGCAAGTTGATCATGAACCAGTAAAACCCTGGCATCCAGGAGGGCCAGCTGTGTCCTGAGGGGCATCAGGCCCAGCATCACCTGCCGGACAAGGGAGGGGATTGTCCTGCTCTGATCTGCATTGTGTGGCCTCACCTCTAGTCCCGGGGGCAGTTTTGGGCACCAAAACATAAAGAAGGTATCAAGGCATTGGACAGCATCCAAAGGAGGACACAAGGATGGTGAAGGGCTTTAAGGAGGAGCTGTGTGAGGAAGAGCTGAGATCACTTGTCTGTTCAGCCTTAGGGAGACTGCTGAGGGGAGACCTCAACACAGTCTGCAAATTCCTTGTGAGGGGAAGAGAAGGGACAAGTGTCACCAAAATCAAAGAAATAAACTCTCTAAACAATTTGTTCGGTTAGATAGCCATTACTTTATTGGCAGTGCTGGATGCATGGAAAATTCTCCCCAAAACAGGCATGCTCAGTAAACTAACAGATCAGGTAATATTCCTGAAACCGATAAATATTGACCACATTTTTGCATACATACATATGCTAATATACACTTTTATACACAGACTTATTAGGATATGGTTTTGGATCTTCTGATAAAGCTTTTCTCCTTAAGAGTACCTCAAATACGTCATCAAGTCATACTTTCCTTATCACTCTTTATTCTGACACACAATCCTTGCTCTCAAAACTAAGGTACCAGCTAGTACATATTAATCACTGATAGAAGTAAACAAGAAAGCATTAGCTAGAACATGACTTATAAGTCACAGATATCAGGAGTTACCACAAGCCCATACTAATCTCTGGCATTTGTACTAAGCGCTGTAGTGTACAAAACTAAGCATTAACCATAAATACACTATCATGCTAAAAGATTTTTCCAGCATCTTCCCCCACAATGTTGTGTAGACATTTTATAGAAACATAACCTGTTTGGTTACACAGACACTGATCACTTGTCTGTGGTGATCAGTGTCAGGACTCAAGGGAATGGCCTGAAGTTGTTTCAAGGGAGGCTTAGGCTGGATATCGGAAGTTTTTACACCACGGGTGCTTGGGTACMGGGACAGCCTTCTCAGGCAAGTGGTCACAGCACCAATCCTGACAGAGTTCAACAAGTGTTTCAACACTGCTCTCAAGCCCATGACATGATTCTTGGTCTGTCCCATGCAGGCCCAGGAGTTGGACTTGATAATCCTCATAAGGCTCTTCCATATCAGAGGATTTTGTGGTTCTGTGGTTCTGCCTCAAATCAGAGAAAGCTAAGAAAAGCCAACATTTTCAGAAGTCTTCTGCTTGCAGACCTGAGTCTAAGTTTTTGGACAATGGCTGCTAGCATTCAAAGTGCTAATGGTGCATTAACATTGTAATGCCAGAACAACCCCCAGAATTGTAAGATAGCACCAGAATTCATGACAGTAGCATTGCTGTGCCAAAATTACCTCCCTCCTGATGAGCTGAGTTCCACAGTCCTGCTAAGAGAAAAGTCTAGTGAAATACAACCACCCCTGCAGCGCAAGCTCTCCACAGTACTGAACCATGCTATAAGAACATATGTGATGGACTTACCAGATTTCTTTTAAAAATTTCTACATCAGTAAGATGGCACTGCACTGTACCATCAAGACGTCTTAGTCAGATTTTCCAAGTTTCTGGGAAGCTGACTGCACTTTCTAGGGCAAGCAATGAGTAGAATCTGTGGAAATCTTCCCTTTTCATTTAAGTGCTTAAAACATCTGTCTGAAGCCCTCAGCTAGAGACTTTAGCATTAAAATTTTTCACAGCTACTGTTACCTCATTGTCATGGTCTGACTCCAGCCAAGTGCCAGGCACGCACAACTGCTGCTTACTCCCCTCTCCYCTGCCACAGCTGGGCGGAGGAGAGAAAAAAAAGAAATTAACTAAGGGCTCATGGGTCAAGATGAGGACCCAGGAGGAAACACTCCAGAGGGCAAAACAGGCTCAACTTGAAGTTACAAAAGSAGTTTATTATGAACAGAGACAAAGGAAGATAATGAGAAGTAAAATAAACCCTAAAAGACACCGTTCTTCCCCCCAGCCCCCACCCTCCTTCCCAGTGACAATGCAGGGAATAGGGCATGGGGGGTTTGTTCAGTCTGTCACCAGGATCTTCTTCAGTTGCTCAGGGAGAGAAGTCCTTCCCCTGCTGAGCTATGGGGTCCCTCCTATGGGAGACAATTCTCAGTGAACTCCTTCAGCGTGGTCCAATCTCATGAGCAGCAGTTGTCCCAAGCCTGCTGCCACGTGAGCCCTCCCACGGGCAAACAGTTGTCCTAAAACTGCTGCATCATGGGTGACTCTTCCACGGGATGCAGTCCTCCAAGGACAGAGCCTCTCTCTCCATGACCACAGCCTCTTCCAGGCATCCATCCGTCCCGGTGTGGGCCCCTCCCGCACGAGCTGTGGATGGATCTTTACATCCCCTGTGGGCCCCATGGGCTGCAAGGGCACAGCTTCTCCACCATGGTCATCACTATGACCTGCACAGGAATCTCAACTCTAGTGCCTGGAGTGACTCCTCCCCCTCCTTCTCCACTGACATCGGTGTCTCACTGTTGTTTTCTCACGTGGAGAAAACTGTGAGAAAGTTTACTGCCTTCTCTCCTCTGGCTAGAGAAAAAACCCTATGTGCACCTTTGTTTTGATTTCTTCTTAAATATGCTATCACAGAGGCTTTGCCAACATCTGTAATTGGCCCATGCCTGTCCATCATCTTCAGAGCCATCAGAACATGGTGGACAATTCCAAAGCTTCTCACAGGAGCCATCTTTGTGGCCCTCCCACTACCAAAAACCAGGCCAAGTAAAACCAGCACACTCATCCACGATAATTACGTGTGGAAGTGAGGCAAGGTTTGTAGAGAGGGGACGTTATTTTTATTATATGCTAGTGCAGTGTGGTAAAGAAAGGTTTCAGGATCACAATCCTTCAAGTCTTTCTAAATACCCAGTAACACAGATGCCAAGTATTGGGAGATTGTCAAATGCAAAACTATGTTTGATTTAAAATTCCTGGTTTACATATTCAGAAGAAAATCCTTTTTAAACATCATTCATAAAGTAGGAGTATACAGAGAGAAAGAAAAATTAGGAGGGGGAAAAATAAGCAACAAATTTGTTACTTCGGACCCGTTTTCAATTAAATGAACAAAAATTACAGTTTTTAGATTTCTGTGAGGAGTTCCATGGTTTTATTCTTAACTTCCTTAGGAGTTGTGGAAAATACTAGACAAACATTTCTTGATCACTGGATCAATAGTAAATTGCACCACTGGTACAAGTCAAAAGCTCTATTTCCTCTTCTTACACTTCAATTACATCCCCTTTATTTCAATATGCTATTTACAAAWAAAAACCAAAAAACCCACCAACTGGGTGTGGGCACAATAAATGAAAAACAAGCATTACGAAAAGAGGTTTAGTAAGAAAGGATACATATCCACCTTCATTTTATTATTCCAAAAAGTGTCACAATTGTAATGGGTCCATCCTGTGTTACAGCACATATTAACTCTGATAGACTAGTCTTGTAATAGAGGAAAATTGCAGTGGTGTAGTCTTCCAGTAACTTTCATTGCCATTTTGTTATAATGCACCTAAAGCAACACCAGCAAGAATCTTAATGAAAGGTGAAACTGAGTGGCAGCAAGACTACTAAGAAAGAAAGAAAGAAACAAGGGTAGATCTACTACACTTGCTGCTTAACCGAGTGAGGAAACGCTTTCGGGGGCCTTATTTTAAGCAACTTCCAGCACTTTGTGCATTATTTAGCTCATTCTCCCATGTGACTTACACAGAGGTTATCTGTACTCATCAACAGACAGGATTTGCTGTTGCCCAAGGGATCATTTCCATTATTTTTAGTGGTACAATTTTTCGGTTGTGAGTCATAATTTCTTGTTTTAATCAGTATGGTGTATTATGTCTTTGGACAACATGTTGTGGCAGCACAGAGAAACTAGAACTAGTATTAATGCAAATCAATAATCAATAATCTTGATTTTCAAACATCACACATCTGATGGTATGCTATCAGCTTATTTGTAAGATTACAGATTGCTTAGTCTAACCAAACAAGTGAATAGCAGAGCATTTTTATGTCCCTTCAGCAAGCATATACTTATAAAAAATGCTACGTATGTTATTTTACTACTAAGTAGTTGTATTAAAATTTGCTGGATTATTTCATCATTGGTTATAATCGTGTGTTCTTATTAATCACAATCTCTGTCTCTCGGTCAAGCTGCTACTGTATTATGTGAGAATTTTAAAATAATTTATATTGCAGTTGTACATACTTTTCTGTTACCAAAAACTGTTTGATGTAATCTGGCATGTGATGATCATGAAATCTCAGCAAGTTTTACAGATATTGCCCTGTTTGAATTTTCTTTTTTAATTCTTCCCACATAATAAAAAAGACCATGCAGAATATAAAGTCTTTACGTGACTGGATAGGATATCAGGGATTTTTCAATGTAGAATCCACTGGACTGCATCTGCATTACTAAATAGAACTACTACAAGTTTCCTCAAGAAGATGTCCAGCTGTGCCTCAGGAGATGGTGTCCACAAGAGCRTTCTCAGAGGACGGCACTGGCATGACCACACCAGCCATAACTGCTCCTGTTCACTTCCTGCAGAGCTCTCAGCCATTCTGTCAGCAGGCTCTGTATCTCCAGACAACCCTGCCTTCCTTCAAGTGCCTCAAGGCACACATTGCAGCCTTCAGTCCATTGCTGTTCAAACATGATTTCTATAGAAATCATGAATGAACAAAAACAATCCTTGCATTAATTAATTTTGCCAGAAAAATCCTCACATTAATTCTGACACGCTAAAAGAAATAAATGCCTAAAAGAGCACTACACGAAGTCTTGAAGAATATGCAGCATATGCGATGCCATGTCTCATGGAAAAGGCTGTTCTACTTAAGCAGACACCTTTTAAGCATACCTCCCTAGAGCAATTACCACAGCTGGTCAGTGTAACACATCATGGTTCAACAAGCCACCCCCTGCATGTGGGGCCATGAACAGGAAGACATCTTGCACCCCAGCACCATGAGCCAGCAATATCCTGAAAAGCTGGTGGGGAAGGTGCTAGAAACAAATTTTAATGCTTGGTGAGTAAGATTTGATTAAATGGATTGCATATCTTGGCATCCAGTAAATTCTCAAAGTCCTGAGTATTTCTTAAAAGAAGGAAATCACAGGATATTACATARGTGCAAAATGTAGAAAAAGCAATATTTCCAGACTGATATTTTATCATATCTTTTTGAAAAATTTTAATACTTCTAACCTCTGAAAGCYAATTAAAGCACCATTAATAAAAATATTTCACATATCTGTACAATTTAGATGGAAAAGCATCAGGGTGCTGATCTGAACTACCAATTCAAAAGATTTGAATTGTTTCTAACATTCTAACATTTCTAACATTCTCTAACATTTCTCTGGAGTTACAATTTTAAAATTTACAAAATAAGCAGCAAAAGAAAAAGTACTTAGACTTACAACTGGACTTTACATTACATTCACTACTGTTTCTCACCATTTATATTTGATAAAAGACTGGCAAGTACCAAGTATAGATATTTCTTTAGACAATCTTCTTTATCTTTATGTTAAATTCTGCCAAGGGATACTTAGGGAACAGCAGATAACCAGCAGATACAGAGCTGGAATGATTGGGCAACGGTCAGCATTAGTATGGCAGAATATTAGAAAGCTTCTGAGCTGATGAGACAAATTTATCCATACCAAGAATCCAAGCATTACTTTGCCATTTCTTACTACTTAAGCCCAAGAAAGTCTCAGAGAGTTGCAAAGGGGACATTGAAGCAACATAGCTAKGACCAGAAGAAGGCACTATATGTATTTATTTTACATATTTATTTATATGTGTATGTAAGGAAACCTGAACAGCCAGACATCCAGTCAAACCATTAAATTATTTAAGAATTAAAACAGGAAGAAAGAAATTTTGCTACAAACACTGTAACAATCAATCGATGTCAGGAGAACTTACTCTTGCTGCCTTTTACAATGAGACAAATCACACAGCTTATCACTGTCACTTCAGCTGAATTTGGCCTTGCATATAGTCATATTTCTACTGTTGTGCTAATGAGTACTACCTCCTTTTTAGGTATAAGCAGACTTATTACCACCAAGCCTAGTGTGCCATCTCAACAGCATGCAAATTACCTGTGTCACAGGATGAAATTGGTATCATTTTACTATTGCCACCTCCCAAAGGGAATCAATAGGCTGTTACCTTCTAGTGGCAGGATTCAGGGAATTGAGTAATTAATGGGTTTTAAATACTCCATCAGGTAACGCCCCACCATATCTAGAGAGAATCGTTAGGTGCTGCCTGGCCAACAGAAGCGTTATTCATTAGTCAGGCTCTATCACACAGGTTCACATAAGCAGAAAATGCCAATACCTGACAGGGGAAAGCCAATAGGGATCAATCAATTTCCTTCAAGCCTCTTCGTACGGCATTCAATGTTTTTGTGTTTAAATTTCTTTTCATAGCATGGTGCTACACTGCTGACTACAGGCTCTGTCACAGTTTCATAACTAATACCTTAGTTAGTGGCAACCTAAACATTTCACTTAAAACTCTTGAACAATAGATTTTTCCCTTCAAAACAAAATTATTATATTTTCTCCTAAACTATTTCTCTTGTTTGATAAGGTGAGTGTCACAAAGACTGTTAAGTCTGTATGGATTTTCCCTCAGACCCTACCTCTATCTTTCCTCTCTTGCCTTCAATTGACATGTTCTCCCATTCTTCTTCTTCAGAATTTTGTTATTAATCTATATTCTGACTTATGGTGAGCATGATGATACATAGTGGCCCTGTGAGAGGTTTCTCCAGCTTGAAATACTTTTCTGCATACACTTGCCCTTTGGCATTGGTATTATTTGCTTATCTCATAATAAGCATAGCTGTCTCACTAAACGTCTTCATCGGGCGCATGCCAGTTGACAATGGAAAATTCACTTAACAATTGAAGCAGGAGTATGGTCTGAAACCTTTAAGTGTCAATCAGAGCCACACAATGAAATTTCTTGCGCTCCTTCATGCATGTACATTTTTGATCAAAGAAATAGTAACATCAAGTACTGCCATTTGAACTGCAATATAACATACAAATGTGTGAGGTATTACATTCTTGGCTTTTGCCTTCTTTATAGCTACTTCTCATGCTTTGAATATTTTTCAGATCAAGTTAGAATTAATCTATTGTCATTCTTTCCACTGCCAGGTCCAGTTCTTTCATATGATGCCTTGAACAACTTCCTTTACAAAAAAATCTGATAATAAGAAATTTGCCTCAAATCTGTTGTCAGAATACAGCTAGGAATAAGACACAGTAGTAACAGAAACAGTATTTATTAGCAGATCTCACTGAATGCCCACTGTATTAAACTAATCTCAGAGTTTTTTTTCTTTTGAACACTCTGGCATTAGGCTTAGAACCTTTAGACACTGATTTGCTGCCATAAATCTGTTACATCTCTAAGGTGGACACTCATATCTGTACAAGTGCTTCTACAGTTATGTCTGCGGACTATCTTCTAGAAAAGCTGAAGGACCTGTACTTTCTGATTTGTTTTGTTTACTTTTGTCTTGCTTTCTATCCTATACTCTAAATAGAGAATTGTGTATCTCAGAGTAAAGGTTTAGTCRTGTTCAGTTTTTGGCGAAGAGGAAATATAATTTCTGTTTAGATCAACCTAAAGCAATGCAGAGAACACTCCTCCTGCTAGCTCCCACTCATAAAATAAAATAACAGCTTGGAGTCGGCCATTACAACTCAAGAATAACACTTTGTATATATGAAAACATTAGCAAAGTGTCAGGAATTATTTTTTTAAAAAGGGCATATTGCAGGAGAAACAAAACAGAGAATGTCATTTTGTCAGTATGAGTCCTTGACTAGCCCACACCTGGAAAGTGTTCATACAAGAAAAATGGGGATAATCACAAATGTTATGAACAGGGCAGTGAAAGGTCAGCTTTTTATCAGCCTCTTAACTACAAAGACTTAGGATGTTAAATTAAACATGAGCATGTGATTTCTAATGAAGCAGGTAGCAGGGATATTAAATGCATTGTCCTTAGAAACTTTTAATGCTAGTGGCACCAGTTACTTGTGTTTTTAAAAGTGCAGAACCATTGGAGATTGCATTTCAATAGCAATCTTCAAGTTTCTGCCTTACCTTTTTCTGCATGTGAAAGAGACTACAATAGCAATCATTGGAAGACTCATTTGATCCATTAGATGTTGCTAAGAACCCACACTGGGGGTCTGGTAAACAACCTGACTACAAGAAAATTGCTGAAATAATGAGAGTAACTGGTGAAATATCCAGTAATCCAGTAATTATTCGAATAAGTGTGCAAAGGAGCCTACAACACCAACTGCTTCAAACCAAGGACAGCAGATTGCTATAGAAATTGTAAACCATATGTGTTGAATTTTTAGCACTGATTAGCTTATAGAACATGTACAAAAAAGGTCTTTGTAATGCTACATGCTCTTACAATAAAATGAGACTGCATGACCATTTCACTAAATGAGAGCAAACCATTAGGCAAAGTTTCTGCTTCTGCCAGGCATCTTCCTTTTTGCCAGAATCTTGTTTCTTCAGAAAAGATCCATAGCAATTATTGCTGAAAGGTAGTACTCCAGGTCCGCGTATGAAATAGGTCATGCTATATACATGTCGGTACCAAGATCTAAACAGCTGAGTTCTCGGTATTTTCAGAATATGCCTGAATTTGTTTTAGAATTGTGGTAATGAGAAAGTTGAAAATGTTCAGATGACTTCAAACTATGTAGGGGTGGAACTGATGTACAAGGCATGTGCTAGAACAAACTAGGAAGAAAACAAAAAAGAACAAAAACACCCCAAACTGAGTGAGAAAAGATGAGTGAGGTGTGAGAGATGAGAGATGGTGCATTTACATTGCCATTTACCTGCTGCTTGGAAGAGATTTTTTACATGGTATGTTTTTCTGTTTGGCAGACAGAATGGGTATTGCTCAAAAGAAGAGAACAGGGAAATTACTGTAGTCAGCATATAGGTTTTCTTACTACACTGCTTTAAATCCTGACAATTTCCTAATACATTTTCTCTGAGATGAATAGAATAGAGATCTCTCTGTATACTCTTGAGAATCAGGCTTAAATACACACATACAAAAATAAAAAAAATGCTAGAAATCTTGAACTGTAGTTGTTCTTAAAACAATAAAAAATTTTGGTTTCTATATTTTTACCTAAAACATGATATGTATGAGCTGCATCCTGAGGTGATAGTTAGGTGATGCTACTAAGTGAAGACTAGAAGCTCTTCCAGTGAGGAAAGAGCTGAATTTTAAGTTGGTAATCAAAATTAAAATAAAAGAAATCTCTTTCTGAATTATAGATTGATAGTGCAGAGTCCTCATGACATTTTAATCCAGCAAAAGTGGATTTTATAACTGATTTAGATTTATTATGTTGAGACTAAATTTAAACTTAATTTTTGTCAGTGGAGAAGGACAAGCACTTCATCAAAGCAAGAAGACAATTTTATTTTTCTTAAATTTCCTAGCAGAAAAGTCTAGAAGAGAAATTATATTGTCTTGATATATATGTAGAGCAGTTTTACAGGTTGTTTAGTATCAGATGGGCTTAAGATGAAGTAGAAATACATCTCTGTGATTAAATTATATCAAAAGACCATTATAAAAAAACTCATCTGAAACAATGATTACTTTTTCAACCATTACCCTGTAAACACATGCTCTGTTGATTTCAGCTGAAGAATTCCAGCAAGAAAAAAGGAAAGAAATTTGGTGTTGGAAAAGCAGTATGTAAAATTCACTGAAGTAAATGTTGACTAAATGTTGTGGTTAAACTTTGTTATCGATAAAATTTTCTATTGGTTTTATATTGGTTGAATTTACATTCTCAAATAACTGCTCCTCAAAGACATAATGTACAAGGATGCTGTTCTTGTCAAAGAATTTATTTTCATAGGAGGGAGTGATCCAGGCAGTTACAATAAGATATGTAAAAAATAATAACATACAATTTAAATGACTGATATATTTTCCACTGTATTTGCTGCTGGTGCTATAAAGTGCCATTAACATAGATGTAGAAGTTTTTTGTCAAATACAGTCTGTTAAACTAAAAAAAAGAAAAAAAATCCAAAAAGAAAACCAAAAAATATTTGAAGCACTTTGAAAAATAGTTAAGACTCTACTTTTACAGTAGATTTTTTTTCCACTATCTTTTCAAAACTGGCTGAACCTGTTGTTATTATTATATGGCAGTAAATAAAAATGAAATGCAATGTTTTGCATTTTTCCCCAGTAAAAGTTGTACTAGGAGAGAAAATTACTCCATCAGATAGTTTGTCCTCCTTTTAATTTCTTTGCCTTATGTAGAAGTTCAATCCCCATCAATTTTTTCACTGATTTTTTAAGAAGTGGAAAAAAAACCACTATAATGTGTCGCTTCCATTAAGACATTTTTATAACATAAGTCTCCCTTCTAAAAAAAAAAGAATAAAAAAAAAAAAAAAAAAAAAAAAAAAAAAAAAAAGCAGGGGTTTTGCGGCAAAAGAGGAAAAAAAGTCAACCGATTCTACAAAGGTGTATTAGTAGATTATTACCTACATAGATTAGTAGATTATTATCCAATCATTTGGTATATAATTTTAAAAAGCAAAGAATGATGTGCCAGGTTTCAGCAGGCATTTCTGCCACTAGCATTTAGCTGTCATCAAGAAGCAAAGCACACTAATATATATGGAAGGGGAGAAGCAGCCAACTGTTTCCTCTTCCTTTGTGCGAAAAGGCTCTGTATAAAAATAATGACATCACTCTCATGTTCCAGAATTTCAAATCGATATGGTGTCCTCTAGGACACAAGCAGAAGAATAGTGTCCAGGACCAAAAGAGTGATTGCAGCAGGGCATGGGCAAGAGATTACTTGGCTGGGTTGTCTGCTTGCTGCTATGGGACACAATAATTGAGGACACAGTGCCTTCCTGGGAAGCACCAAAGTTTAGACAGCAGAATTTGTTAACCTCTTCTGAATATTATGTTTTTAAGAAAAGCCAGGCAAAGCTCTTTTACAAGGAATAGGAGGTCTGGGACAAAGTATAAGCAGAGATTCAAGGTAATATATGTATCATTTTGTTAACTCATCTTGCTTCCTATCAAATAATTCTGGAAGAGTTGGTACAAGCCTTCATGTGCTTATAAGGTAGTTTTGTTTCTGCTGCTAATTCACATAACTCACACTCTACAGATATCTTACTATTTAATAAATTTCTTCAGCAGATTTCTTGCTAGATTCTATCCATTCTATCCACTACATAGACAGACAAAAGTGCATCTCAATTCCCACTGTAAATTTTGTTTTGTTTCAGAGTAAACAACAAAGCTTCATGATGTGGATGAATTCATAGCGTATTTTTCTCTTCTTTTGGATTAATTTAAGATTTGAGATGTCAGAGTATGTGCTTAAGAGTAAAAAGCAATCATTTTTTAACCACTGGTGGGAAAGCAATTTATCAGTGGGGAGACAAGTGTTGCAACCATATATTAATCAAGCAGATGTAAATGGCAATTGAAAAGTTTCATATTACATTTAAACTAAGTGTATGTTGATACCACAAGCAATAACAGTTCTAATACCAACTCAAAATTAAACATCAAAAGAATAACAACTTCAGGGACARTAACCACGAGCAGAAATTTTATTTTATCGTAACATTTAGCTGAAAAGCTTTTGTAGAGAAACTATGTCTGTTTGGAAATCCAAAGGATATAGTTTAGCTCCTTTCTCACAATGAAAGTAAAAGCAGCTGGACCTCAGCTCAATGTTCACTGCAAGGTTCCAACTTCTGGAAAAAAATTGTATTTAAATAAAAGCATCAAGTCTAATGAAGTTTCATGGCTTCAACCCAGGGGAAAAAAATTGACCCTATAATCCTACAACAATTCTAGAGCTTATTCTATTTTATTTTAATGGGTGACTCTAGAGATGATTGAAACTCATGTAATGCACTAAAGAAAGTATTTCGTACATGAGCCATAAAAGTTTGAACTGTATTTGTACTACTTGTGGTTTAATTTTCTGTTTACTGAACATTTATATTTTTAGAGTTTTCCTAAAGAAAGGTTTTGGTTTTCAGTTCAATGCAAATTCTCACACAAGAAGTAAAGAGTACAAGATCTCCCATGATATTCTAATTTTTTTTTTCCAGAAAGTCAGTGGTTGCTTTTTGGTTAACACTGCAAAAACACAACCAAAACTCCTTCAGAGAAAATTTATACCTAGTTTAGAAAGGAAGGAAAAACCAAAACCCTTAGCAGATCACTAAGAAGAAAGAGGTCAAGAAAACAAAGCACAAGCTCATTTCAAATGGTTTCAAGTTTTAGACACACACACAAAAAGATGTTTAAAGACTCAAAAAAAATTAAGGAAGATCAAATAGTAAAGACTGTGATTTCGACTCTGTTTAATGACCAAAACTCATAAAACACAATTCTRCCCCTTTTCTGATGAAATCAACCCTTTTTATTTGGGGAAAAAAAAAACAAACCCAAACTTCTGTGCTTTTCTAAAAAAATATCCAGTAGGCAACATTTGAAATAAATGTTTGCTTTAGTATTCCTAGAGAAGCCTGACTGTAAATACCACTTCCATCTTTTCCCTATTTTTTTCTGTCTATATGTTCTTCATATTCTCTATCTTTCTCCTCAGTCACATACAGCAATTTGGTTTTCAGAAAACTTCTTCCTGATCGGCACACAGAAACAAAACTCCCAAGTGAAGTTCAAAATGTCAAGAAAATCAGCAAAGGTAGAATCTTTTCTTGTTGAAGAGCTGCACTTTCCTATTGGTTATTTCCTTGCTTATCCTTTTCAAAATAAAATAGTGTCGTTATGCAGAACATTATGCAGAAGTATCTGGTTTTGAAATATTTTTATACAATCAGAACTAAAATTGTTATTGCCAGAAATGGATTAATGAAATTAAAGAAACTATTGGTTCATGTTTTTCTGATTACAAAGCAGTAGCACGCAGGCAGTTTTAAAATTATACAATTACATTTTGTTAGCAAGTACAATTTACATTATCTTTGACCAGAGTGATATATCATAAAGCTTTTTACCTGAAGATTTCAATAATTTATATTTTTGACAGAAAGGCAAAATGGCGAAGAACATCATCAGCACAAATAAAAATTGAAGCCAAACTTCCTTGGTCTCTGCTTCTTGATATCACTCAATGCCAACAGTGTTGTTTTCACGAAATTCTTAGAAGCCACATCACCATTTCTGTATTAACTTCAATACATAACAATACTATGGGTATTTTACATCCTTTTCTGAATATCCTGTCATTGTAGATGAAATGTTCAACCTGCTTAGATTCAGGTTACTAAATATGCTCCCCATATGTGAACTCCTCACCATCATATGGCTGGAGACACTTCCAGCCAAACATGCCAACCCTGAATGTCAGCAAACCATCATCCTCATACAGCAACTGGATTTTCAAATAATGTTAAACAGCGGATGTCTTCTTAAGAGTAACCTAGCTTTCTGAAAAAAGACATCTGTGCTGATCCAAACACCATGAAGAAAGACAGAGGGATGGCACCATTCAACCAGAGACAAACCCTGCCTCCTTTCAGGGCCATGCTCATGCCTCAGATCTTGTGTTTTCTTCCTGAAGCAGTCACCAGATAAGGGCACCTCATTGATAGCACAAGAAGACAGAAGAACAATTAATAGCAAAAGCTGTAAAAGAGCAAGTGAGAAAAAATGTATTTCATTACTCACCATAATGAATAGGAAGACGGCTAAATGACTTCATGTCATTAGCAGAGGCAATCAAAATTCCAGTGTCCATAAATTAACTCATTCACAAGTAAAATTTTCTTTAGCTAACAAATAAGTATTTTGACTCAAGACTCTCAGTCACTTCCCAACTAAAAATTTTCAAGTATATCTGTACTGGTTTCTTCTGATCCTCTCAGCAAGTATGTTCCAATATTTTGTGCAGCTCCTAGCAAACCTTTCTTAAGTATTTAATGATACACTCTTGGATTTGGCTCTATCAAATGTAAAATCATACAAATGTAAGTTGATTTGTCTCTAACAAATGTAAAATGTTTTTTCTCCTATGTAAAATTTCAGGCTTAATCAAAGAAACTTTACAAAAAAAATGATTTATATTGCTTAGAAATTCACCCTAATATTTTTATTTTCTCACATCTCCTACTTCTAGCTTCATCATGCATAGAATGGGGAAGATTCCTGTAGCCTGAGACAACCAAAACACAGGATTCTGGTGCACATAGCCCTTCTTTGATCCACAGAGCCACTTTGATTTATTTAGTGATTTTATAATATTAATCTTTGATATAGTAGCAACAGTGACAGTGGAATTAAACTTGCCCCTGGAAAATGGTGTCCTGCTTTGAAAATACATGTTTAATCTTCACCTAAGTACTTACTTTATACAACTCTACTTACAGTGCCTCCAGATTCAACTTGCTGTTGGAGACCATTATCCACTCAGTGATCAATTCCACTTGCCTCATTTCTCACTTGTGTCAAATAAAATTGACATCAGCCTATCATTCAGCTGGGGGCTGAACTGTCTTTTATTGTTATTTACTACTGGACATTCCTTAAAACATCAATAAATAGATAATTACTTTGACTACAAAAGTGTTTCTAGTGCTTCTTGACTGGAACATGCAATACAATGTCCTCCAGCTCAATTCTCTAGTTTGGGGAACAAAAAAACTAAATTAAAAAGAGAAATTACTATTGCATAATGTCATGGGTTTAAACCCGTATTTTCCCTATCGGAGTCATGGCACCAAAAATGTCATGGTTTGAACTTCACCGAAAGCCAAAAGCACTGTACCCACAACATTTCTTCCCTTCCCCGCGACAGGAGAGGCAGAAAGGAGAGCAAAAGCCCAATTAACACCAACAGCAGACTGTTTCTTCTAAGCTCAAGAGCTCAGCCCGAATGCTACTTGTCAAGACTAAGGCCTAAACAAGCATTTCTGAGGTTGCAGCGCAGCCCAAGGAGTGAGGATACGCAGGATGTACACCATCACCTTGTAACCCTTAACAGAAGACAAAATAGCTTCAAGATGCAGAAACTCAGGAGCTAATTTTCTTCCATTTGTCTAACTACTACATGTCTTGAGTTGCCAGGAACTGTTGATAATATCAATTTAATATCAGGAAATATGGTGATATTTGCTCATTCCAAACCCAGAAATACGCTATAAAATACAACATAATGTCGCTGTTGGCCAAACAGCAACACAAAATAGCAGACACAAAGACACACATATACACACAGAAAGAAGAAAAAGAGAGAGAGAGAATATTTTATTGTGGGACAAGCCTCTTTTATCCACTTTTGCAACCAGTGTATACATTTGTGTCAAACATACATTGGTTAAGAGACAGCTCTTTAATTACTAATCAGTATGTGATTGGTAGCTTTGCAAAAGCTACAGTATTAGTAATGTTTGTAATTGTCAACCACCTGCGTTATCAATTCTACATTCCAATCTCTTTTTCTCAAAGGTAGCCAAGGATGTGGTACTCCTCCTCCATGCAGGCTGTTAACACTCCCTTTTGTTTCCCAGGACTCAGTCATACACGATAATTGGCTGAGTTTCAGATTCAGGACTTGTGAGGCCGCTTTTTTCCCCCACAGGTCCCCTTTTTTGTTTTTGAACCAGAAATGCTGTGTTCACGGTCCTCTGCAGGGCCCTTTGCAGAAAAGGCAGTAAACACGGCACSAACAATAACATTTACAATATCACAAGCAAGATGACTCTACCCAAATTCAGAGTATCCCTGAGCCACCTTGAGAAACCCCATTTGTCAAACAGCCCATCAATCCAGCTGTCACTCCTTTGTRGCATCTTCATGCCATCCCGTAATTCTTGTATGTTTGCAAGAATTGATCTCGAATGGTCTGATAAGTTCATGCAACACAGACCTTCAAAATCTTCACATCCATGGCCATATGCTAAAAGCAGAAAATTGACAGCTGCTCGATTCTGCAAGGTATCATGATGCAGTTAACATCAACTAGTAATCCTGTTATAGCTGCCAAAGTGGCATTAGTATACCTAGCAAGCCAGCAGCCCAGCCTATCAAGCTGCTTCAAAGCTTGTGCTCTACACACTGGAGCAAAAAGAGAAGCCATCACCCGTGTGCAAAACCCCAAAATTCCTGGTCGCGCGCACAATCTGGTTTGAACCCCGAGAGCGATCTGCACTGCTGGTGCTGTTGCACGCCAATGTGATATTAGGGAGCATCATTGTTAATTGCCCAAATGTGTAAGGCCCTCCCACMATGTCAGAGGGGAGGACTGCCCATGCTCAATCTCTACATAGCAGAAACACTCCGGGAGGCAGCTGTCACGGCACCTGGTTGTTCAAAAACCCCACACCCACACTCATTACACCAAGTAGATAAATTACCATACCAAGCTTGCAAAGGCATAATATTCAGTTTGGGGCCATTAAAATGTTACCGGTACCAAGCACGGGACATATTAAAGGTCATGCAAGCAAGTGCGTGAAGAGAACCCAGTAAATCTAGTTCCTGTGGTTCATTAGGATAGGTTGGTGTCAACCTTATTTCCCCTTGCCCCATTGTTCCATTCGCTAGTGCCCATATTAATGTCTCATTTTGCAATGGCACCCCTACCACACATGTCCGCAAAGGGGAGCAAGGTGTAACAAGCGATATACAGATAGATGACTGATTCAAAGCATGAGCTAAGGTCACCCAAATATTCCCTTGAGGAAGCGAAGGCATCCGTGCCGTTCCCTTCCCACTACAACTCCAGGCAGCGATGGAGGCAACGATGAGGATGCCCTTCTTCATCAGAAGAACTCTAGCCCATGCCACCATTGTTCCTGCGTCGGTTCTGCTTCAAATCAGATCTCACACACTGTGCTATGCAGCGAGGTCTGCTATCTGTGGAGACACAAGCATACCCAAGCCCCCACGTGATGAGGTCCCAGGGACCTTTCCAGCTGTTGGTCATGAGATCTCTTACCCAAACCTTTCCTCGGGGAAGGGTTACTGCTGCTTCTGACTGCAAAGACAGAAAATGCTTCATAAAAACTGGAATGTGAGAATCAGAAGGCACCGTAAGGTGATTAATTGTATACAAGGCTTTTTGTAGCCTGGCATGAGGGGGTTCTCCTGACATTCCCCCTTTTTGTTTTTGCAAAACACATTTTAAGGTCCCGTGAGCACGTTTGATGGTTGCTTGACCTGTGGGCAAATGAGGGATACCAGATTTGTGAGTAACACCCCATAACTGCAAGAACCTCCTGGTTCTCTGAGAAGTGTAGGCAGGACCATTGTCGGTCATGATGGACGATGGTACCCCCAAAACCACAAAAGCAATTCGCCAGTSCTCGATAGCATCACGGCTYTTCTTTCCTGCCTGAGCAGATGTCCACATAGAAGAAGAGAAGGTGTCAATGGAAACATGCATGTACTTGAGGCGACCAAACTCAGTAATGTGAGTGACATCTGTCTGCCAGAGTTGCAATGCTTGCAAACCCCTGGGATTGGCACCCATAGGCAGAGGTGTAGTGAATCCCTGGCAGTCAGGACGTGAGTTGACTATGTCCCGAGCCTGAGCTAGTGTAAGGGAAAATTGTTTCTGCAAAGTACGTGCACTTAGATGGAAAAAATCAAGTGATGCTTTAGCTTGCGCCACATTGTCGGGCTGCGGTGCTACCCAAGCAGGACTAGCGAGCTTATCAGCTCTAGAGTTACCTTCTGCTATAAACCCTGGTAATGTAGTGTGACTCCAAACGTGCAGGATTTAGTAAGGATGCAGTCGTTCTTGAATTGCAGACCACAAAGATTTCAACAGGGAAAACAAAGCCACATTGTTAACTTCTTTCATCAATGAGCAATCTAAGCACTGAGCAATTTCAGCATCAGTAGCTGAAGAAGTAAGCAGAATCAGTAACAAGATTCAATGGCACATGAGCAAACCGCTGTAATGCCATCACCATGGCCCTCAATTCAACAAGCTGAGCAGAGCCAGACTCGTGGCCTTCCAGGACCTGCCACCCAGACTCATCCTACCAAGTAACAATAGCCTTTCCAGTTCTTCCTGACCCATCTGTAAAATCTGTGGGCCCCGGTAATGGCATATGGCTTTTTTTTTGGATGCAAAGACAAAGGGGTGAAATTTGCCAATTGAAGCAGCTTGTGGCTAGGCAAATGATAAACCACTTACCCTAAAAAAWTTTACAATCCTGCCTGTAAGGAGCAGAGTTAGCAAAGCTCCACTCAAAATATTCCTGCTGTACTGGAAGTACAATCTTTGCAGGGTCCTTAACCACGAGCTGCGGACATCATTGACGGCATTTGATTATCAACTGAGCAATCAGTTCAAACACCGTAGGGGCTGTCTTTTATGGCTGATGAGGCAAAAAACCTTATTCCAAAACATGTAATGGGTCAGGCCACTCCACTAGCCAATTATGCCTGTGGGATGAAAGTCTGGAATAACAATAAAAACAGTGGTATCAGTGGAAGGATCAATTCTATAAACTTGTCTTAATGAAACAGCCTGACGAACTTCATTCACTGCCTCTTGCGCCTCAGGAGTCAGCATTCGAGGCGAATTTAAGTCTGGGTCCCCCTTCAATGTATCGAACAAAGGGGATAATTGTGCTGTGGTTAGACCTAGATAAGGATGCAGCCAACTGGTAATTCCCAACAATTTCTGAGTATCATTTAGGGTTTTTATTGAATTTTGAAATTGCACATCTTGATGCTGCACAGTTTGTTCCAGGATTTTGACTCCCAAATACTTCCAAGGAGGCTGCTGTTGCACCTTTTCTGGAGCTACCTGCAGTCCATATGAATGCAAGGTAGCAAGCAATTGAGGTTGCATCCTCATCTGGTATTAGAGTTGCTACCAGTATATCTTCCATGTAATGGTAACAGTATGAACCAGGGAATTGCTCATGGATCCCAGACAAAGCCTGTGCAACATAYCATTGGCAAATAGTAGGGCTGCTTTGCATGCCTTGTGGCAAAACTTTCCACTGATACCTCTTGGCAGGTTTAGCATTGTTAACTGAGGGTACAGTAAAGGCAAATTTTTGTACATCCTGGGGGTGTAAAGGAATGGTGAAAAAACAGTCATTCAAATCAACAATTAAAATGTCCCACCCCACAAATATCATTGTAGGTGAGGGCATCCCAGGTTGCAGTGCCCGCATAGTGTCCATTACTTTGACCTTTCTACGGTCATGTAACAATCTCTATTTGCCCGACTTCTTTTTGATCGTAAAAWCAGACGTATTCCAAGGGCTTGTGGAGGGTCCCTGCTGTAATTGTTCTTGAACTACGGTCTGGAGGGCGGTCAGCTTTTCTTTGTTTAGGGGCCATTGAGGGACCCACACAGGCTGGTTGGTGAACCATTACAACTGCAGTGTAGGGTGGGTGCCCTTTGGCACAATGGCCCCAATTAAAAATCCGTCTGAATTCGTGCCCCCCAGTTCGCTAGTATATCTCATCCCCTTAAGTTCAGAGGAGCTGCAGCAACGTATGGTGGAGCTGTGGCTGTTTGTCCTTACTCGTTTTTTATCAGTATGGGTTTCATACTCAAATAGCTCTGCGTTACTCCACCTAATCCTGCGATGGACGAGTCTAGAAGTTAAAGGCCAGGTATGTGACCATGCAGAAAAGGAGACAACAGAAACATCCGCACCTGTGTCAATAAAACCTTGCAGTTGAATGTGTGATGGTGTACCTCCAGGCAAGGTGAGGACACAGGTTATCTGTGGTCGCTGACCAGAAAGGTTCTTGGCCCAAAAAACTTGCGCTGCTCTAGTGGATACAAAGCTCCCGTCTCCCCAAACTCGCTGTTCAGTTCTGGGAACACATGGCTTAAAAGGCACAAGGTGAGCAATATGAGTCTTTTCCGGAATCGTGACTGGGTCTGTAGGAGTAGAAACCATAGCACAGATTTGCCTTATAAAGTCCTCATCTATAGCTCTGGGGTGTGCAAAGATACCCTGCAAAGTGGCATTTGATCTTTCCACAAGCAAAGCACTCAGCCCCTGGCCCAAAGGCCCAAGTGCATTCAAGGGAACCTTGTGCACCTTCTGTGTGTTCAGAGTCACTGTTGTGGTGGTGGAAGCATCCACGCCGGCTGGTCCTTTTGTGCTCCCTCTAAATTGGCTGAGTAAGCCTACATCAGCAGTGTACTCCAGGGAAGTGTTTGTGTCTGCGCGCACTTCCCCTTTGCGCTCTTCTTCCTGTTTTGCAAGTGCTCTATTATCTGGCCATTAGCATGGTACTTTGATCTACAATTCTTTGCATAGTGTCCAGGCTTACCACATCAGTTACACACATCAGCCTTTTTATTCCCTCCCTGCTTTTGTTGCAAGTGAGCCTTGGTGCAGTCTGATTTCTTATGACCTGTCTGACCACTATCAAAGCATTTTTTTTCGGCGGCCTCAGGACTGCAGTCAAAGCTGACATTTTGTAATCTATAGATCTGATTCTAGCACATGCCTGCACCATGTCTGACACAGAGGGATCACCTGGGACACTATCTATCACCTTTCTGCAATCCTCATTTGCATTATCTCTGGCTAATTGCTTAATCAAAAGACATCAGAAATTATCATCCTCAACTTGTCTCTCAATTGCAGCTGCAATTCTCTCAACAAACGGCAGAAATGGCTCTTTTATTCCTTGCACTATTCTCACACATCGAGGCTTCGGCGAAGCCATCTCTATGATTTTTGTTAAGGCAGCCATGCCTATTTGCTGACACTGTTCGAGCAGGATAGGATCCCACCTAGCCTGCACTTCTGGGAGGGTGAATGGACCCCTCCCCATCAGGGCATCAGCACCAACAGCAAGTCTGAGGTCTCCTTGTGGCTGGTGAATGTTAGCAATCACTGCCTTATCAGCCAAGAGCCCCCAATTGGTCTTGAAAACCCCATGCTGCACTGGTTGGAACAGCATTTGGGCAAGGTGTTTAATATCAAAAGGTGCAAGTAGGTCAGTATTGATCTGGAGAACTTGCATAACTCCTAGGGAGACCAAACTGTACTTAGCAACTCTGGATTGTATGTCTTGGACGAATTTCCAGGCAATCACCTCATGACTATCGGGCTTGCCTGAACCTGGTATAGCCTTACAAACACCAAGTGGTGGCTAATTGGCCTGCGCGTTTGTCTCCCAGAGACAGGCAATTTCACAGAGAATCTCCAACGATTTTCCATGAGGACACAGTGAATGCCACTCTGGAATCAGTAGGAAAACTGTTGTCTTTATCCCACAGAAGCATATCTTGCAGGGCAGAGTCCACTATCTTTACTTCTTAGCTTTGCAACACAGTTTTTCACGTAGCTAATACAGTCTTTCCCTCTGTGCTCAGATTATGTCCCATAATGGGTTAAGTTCCTGGTGGCTCACCTCACTCCAGGAGYTGGGTTTCAAGTTTCTTATTTCTGGTCTGGACCTTCTTTGCCCCCGGGCTTTTCCACTCCTGGCGGCAAAAATCAGCAGCTCACAGCTGCTCCATTGGCCTCAAATGCTGTTCCTCACTCATGGCGAGATGAGCAGCCTTGCTCTAGGTAGGGCACCTCCCCTTGCCTCGAAGGYTAGGCACCCTGGAGATATCTGGGCCAGGCAGGCTGCTCGCAGCAACTACTACCTGTTCAGTCTTACTTAAAGGTAGTATTTCTTCACTGAGACTTTTTATGGATGTAAAACAAAAGTACCTAAACTTTCAAAATAAGCAGCATGAAAATGCCTGCTCAGCTGCTGCCTGAGTCTAGTGACAGACCAGTGTTAGACAGTGATTGGTCCCTGGCTTTGAAGGAGTCTTTCCCTGGATCTAAACAAAAGCATATGAGTTTTTTCAGCGCAGTGGGGTAAGGTAATGTGCTCTGTACCCACATCCAGTCAACAGCCACAGAAGCTAAACATTTACTCTCAGCAGACTCCACAGAGTTCATTTTAACCCAAAACTATGCAAGCAAACTACTGAAGATTCACTAGTTGCCACATCTGTGTTTTTAAACACAGATGTGGCAACTAGTGAATCTTCAGTAGTAAAAAAACAAATGGACCAGCAAGCAAACTTATTTTCTACCGTTTATACCTTTTTCTCAGACTGAGACCTAGATTTTAAGCTAGTGAATCTTCCGTGACATCTTTTTAAGTAAGGAAATAATGGTTTATTTTAAGTGCAATTGTCCAACCTATACATTCTCCAATCTGAGAGGGAAGAAAGGACCACAATCTATGAAAAAATATTCTATTTCAAGACGGGCCTTAATTGGACTTGATCTATGACTTGCATAATTTTTTACAGTGTATCTTTTACAATCTCTTCCAGAGACATTATGAGCCTACAAAGAGTTGTAAAACTGCTGGAATTATCGGTAATATTTGTAAAGAAGGAAGAGATACAAATTTTTATTTAACATGTGCTTTTAATGCATACAGTAATTCTGACCCAGCAAGGAAAATACAAGATTTGTTAGTCTCTGTGATAATCATACCACTTTCTTTATAAGAACAAAAAGGACTCTTAAYGTAACACAGAAACACTAAAGTCTCAAGTATATATTGTGGCTACGTAAATGTCAAAATATTTTGATAGCTTGTTGAAAATCACTGAGGATACTAAATAATGGTATCTGCACTCCAGGTGCCCTTTCCCCCATATATATAGCAGATACAGATTTTCTGCTTGGACGTTATTCTTTGGCTGCCACCTGATCTTCACTGCAAGCACCATAAAATTTTCATGCTATTTATTCTCCTTTACATGAATCCTAGATTTATATTTTAAAGCAAAGTCTGTCAACACAACCTACACATGATGGTTTCAAAATGAGGGCAGTGTAGGACTAAGAACTTAAGGACGACATCAAGGTATATTCCACTTGCAGCCTTTTACAAACATCTGAAGCCAATCAGAATTATTTTAAATCAATAATGATTTGTGAGAGAGTTTAATATTACCCCAAACAAGGTAACCCTTGCTACATTAGCATAGAAATCCTGTTAAATTCTATCAAACAAAAGGCAGAGCATTAAAAAAATAAATAAAGGTTCAAAATCTATTAAAATATCCCCTGGAAAGATAACATAAACCTCTTTCTTTCTTTTTTCTTGGCTTYTAATCCAGCTTTTCACAGCTTCAATATTTTCCTCTCATTAGAAAAGAGTACTCATGTAACTTTTTTTGTAAAATTTTACTGTAAGTATGGGCCAAATTTTCCAAATAAAGATTAAATTGCATTCTTTGAAAATAATACCCTAAACACATGTGATATTAAAAACGTGTAGTTGTAGTAATTTATGTGGTTTATGGTGAAGAAGATACCAAATTAGTGAATTTGTGAATTAGTGTCAAAAAACTAGTTCAACTATACTGTTTAGGTCCTTCCATAACATTAAGTTGAGCATATTGTGTTTAATATCATACACTAAGTTTAAAGTTGACCTGAACAGTATTTTACAAGTTTGTGCTTTTTCTTTTCACACTAAAAGGGAATATTAGATCTACAACTGCATTTCTTCATACTTATTTTCTCTTTTAGTTTATTTTCACCAAGAGATAACTTTTAATAGGTGAACTAGACAGAGAGGGTTTTTTTGTCAATCCTTACTGAAATTATAGGAGGATTACCACCAAATTGAAGAAAGGAAATAACCCTCAATAAATTAAGCCTAGGTGCACAAAATTTTTGATCACATGTGTCACAGAATAGAATGCAGGAGTTTAATGTTTTAGAAAAGTACTAAAAGCACCTAAACCAAAATTGAGGACCTTGAATGTCGTTATTAGTCTGATTACACCCCCATTGGCATTTTTCTGCACCTTTCTTCCTTGCTGTGGGCGTGTGTAACTTACTGAAAGCATTCTCCAGTTTACAATCCAAACTAATATGCAGCAAGGCAACTTCCACTTTCTTTTTAATTATCCCACAGAGGCTGTGAGTGTTGAATGCTGTATTTACTCCAAAGATCACTTAAGTCATATCATTATTTAATATGGTAGTCTTACAGCATATGTAAAATGACAGTTATATGGTCATCATTGTAAGAAAAGCAGAGCACATGTGCTACAGATAGGGTGAGTTCTATAGATGCTGTTGAACACAGATAGGACTTTTATCTAAATTTTATAAGTTAATAATATTTACCTTCCTTCCTATATCTATGAAAAATAACGTTTTAAACAAAGTTATATTTTTGTATCACTCTTAAGTGTTGAATGAAAGAAAATGTGGGGATGTTGTCAAGATGAAATTCTGGTTTTCATTGACTGTAGTCTCAAAGGCAGCAGGTAGAGTATAAAACATCTTTTTAAAACCTGTTTTYATTTCCCCTAGTCTAAGTCATGCTTTAAACAAGTGTCATACCTCCAACAACAAGGTAAAACAAACCACAGTCCAAAAGCCTCAACAAACCAAGCAGCTCATCTTTGAGTCAAATTTGCATTTATCTTGGAAACAGAGATATTGCTGTATGATTTCAGCAGTATTCAGCTGTCACATCCACTTGCACAAACTGATAAATCCATAATGGGTGAAAGAAAGCAACAGATTTATGAGTTTGTCAGAATGCAGTGGAACCACTGAAAYTGCACTTATTAAAAACTGCAATTTTTCCCAAGGACTTGCTCGTGTTAATATATGTGAGAATAGGTTTGATTTCATTCAGAATTAATATAGTTTGAAATTGAAATGAGTTTCATTTGCTGCCTCCAGGAGGTCTGCTGACATTTTTAATGTACCATCTTAGCCTGCAGGGTAAAAATAAAAAAAGGGAAAATAAGATAAATTTTCTGTAATATGCACAACCAATGTATTTGATGAGTTAAAAATCAATTACATTTAGAAAAATGATAATCTGGTATAATTTGGACCAAAGTATTCATTTTCATACATTGACATCCACTATCATTACTGTAGCTGAAGAAATCTGAGTAAAACATCAATAAAGATGCAAATTTCTCAAAAACCAATTCATTTTGACATACTTCTTTGTTCCCTCCTTTGTGTCTCTTACCTGCACTGCAACTGAGAGCACAATCTCTGTGTTATATGAGGATATAACATTGAACACATAGCTCAGGTGAAAACACAATAGACACACTTCCACTTCTGAGAGAGACATGCATCTTATTATAGAATTGCAGTCTTCCACCTGGACCACACTACTGTCTGATCATGTAAATCTGCATGTATAATGAGATAATTATAAAAATTTTCAGACAGTAGCAAAATGTTTTCTGTGGAAGAGAATAAATTCTTTATTCCTTATGCATAATGTCACACTTTTGCTGTAAGAAATAAAGAGCAGTTATGCTTTTTTTCTTATTTWCATATAATTCAGTCTTAACTTTCTCAATATTGCTGTAGTAACTTTTTCAGATTAAAAGACCCAAAAAACAAAACCACTCATAAAAGCAAGGGAGAATTTGAAGGCAAGAGTGATCTAAGTTATAAGATTAAAGTCCTGTGCATACTCTGGAACTCAAAACTAGACCAAATAATATAAACATCTTTGAAACAAAGTATACAACATAACTTCAAGTGATAGCTTCTCATTCACATAATGTTCTACATTTGTGTTTACATTGCACCAAAGACATGATTTTAAGTAAAGCAGTGGCATAGAGCAGAGTTCATCTGCCTTTTTTTTTTTTTTCTTTTTTTTTTGCTACACGCTATAAGTAGACCACAGTCCATTAAAAAATTTCCACAGTCAGGGTATGCATTCTTTACTTAATCCTTTAGCAGATGCTGTGCTGACATTTCAACAGTCTGACTTGTCACCACCAGAGAATGTGTAATGCTCTTCAAAGGATGTCGAGGAAGGAAAAAAAGAGACATAGAACCAGTGGAAGGTAAACMTACAATAATCGCCCTTGCTATTAAATCAAAACTTAATGTATACTGAAGAAATAAGGCAACAAAAGTGGTGGGGAGGAAAAATAGTCCATAACAAATCACAGGGGTATAACATCARTTCATGTTAGCATGGGGGAAAGATCATATGCCAAGTTCGTATGCCTATGGTTCTAAAGCAAGCACTGCAGTGAAAAAACACAGGATAGCATAGAATTGCAGATGAGGATAGCATAGAATATCATCCTCTTAAAAAATGATGTAGTGAAAGAGGATATTGATGCATTAGGAGAAAACACTTCCAAACAAAGGAATTGGGCAGTATTTGGGCTCTATGTTACCTGAGACTGCAAAATTTATAAATTTGGATGATAAGATGTTATTCAGAGACTCAGTGCAGGTACATTAAAAAAACAAGGCTAAAATTTAGATTGCTTTATATTTCAATGGCTTAAGCATTTTTCAAAGCTAGCTGCTGTTTGAAAGATTCTCATTTTTTTTCAATCCTATAGCAGGCCTTTGCTTTCTATATATAAAACCTTTATTTGTTGAATTACTGGGCAAGATAAATCCATGTAAAAAGTTGACTTCTCTTGAATGGCAACTGTCAGCCAGGGAGCAAATCTCTTCCAGCCAGAGAAAGATTTTCTTGTATACGATACACAATCTTCAGAGCTGAAAAAGCCTCCACTGGCAGATATGTCTTCTATCTCTATACCCTAAAAACATCCAGGAGATTTTTCCAGTAGACCACTCTGAGCTTGAGAGCTGTATTCAGCACATGTAAGCATATATGGGATACATACGGGACAAAACACAGAATGAAAATAACTCAAAAGGTTAGCAAGTAGATGAGGCAACAAGCCAGTAATCCACTCCCTTCTGTGTGCTGGAATCTGTTTTGTTTACAATATGAGTTGAATGCTTATAGAGAGTAGAACTGTTGTCTTCATTGTCATAAAAAGTATTTAGATGTCAGAATAGTCTCTCATTTATTTATTTTGGCAAGGAGACTTTGAGATCGAGAGGAAAGTAAGGTGTTTTCTTCTTTCTTTCTTTTATTTATTTTGAATCTATTTGTTACAAGTGTCATTACTCTCCATATATTTTAAAAAAAGTAATTTTCTCAATATCATAGCTATCTATTTTTAAGTTTTTTTCATGTTTGTAATCCAAAATACAGGTTATTACTACATTTCACAATCTATCTATGAAAAATACAGAATGTACATTAACACATTCTCATCTGTACTAATTTATTTAAAAATTGCTTTCTTATTTGTATTCAGTTCAAACTGATGAGATTGTAGTTATCAGCAGAGCAATAAGGAATGCAAGCTTTTTCTCTGCACTTTCAATAAAATAAGAGACAATTTTTTCTCATTGATTTTAGGTGGGTCAAGCCTGAGCCCTAAGTTCCCTTATTTGAATTCTGCCAAATTTAATTTTCACATGTATCAGTCTCATTTTTTTCTCTGGTTTTATCAGTAATATGTTCATTTTAATGCTAGAATCCTAGAATTCAAGGCTGGATATCAGGTAGATGAGTATTTCCTTGTTACATAATTATTACCATGGTGTTCTGCTGTGACAAACTGCTTTTTCTAAGCATTTGCTTCTTGGCTCACAAGTTTCAGGAGACAGCTTTAATATAGTAGGTACTGTGCAAATGCATAGAGAATCAAAATATGACATTTTCACAAAAGCTTCAAGATAATTTTTCTTAGTTTCCTTTGCTAATKACATACATACTCTTTGAAAAGAAAAAATAATGACTCTATAATTTAAAAAAAAAACCTGTTTTTTCCTCTAAATCCCAGACTGGAATTGAAGCTTCAGTTGAAGCTTCTTTTATTTCTTATGTTTGGCTTTTTCAGCAATTTAGATGTCATAGAAACAACATACTTATGTCTGACTTGAAAAGGACAGATGTAGTCTCCTATTTTCTTTTCATTAAAAAACTCAGAGAAACCAAAACCCTGGCTTAAAATTAAGATGGAAATTACTTTGCTACAATAGTCAAAATTATAGAAGCATATCACGTTTGATACCTACTATTTTTTTCAGCTCCTTGTAGCCCATGAAGCTATTATATTTCAATTCAAACTATATTATGTTTGCTTTTTTTGGTTTGTTGYTTTTTGGGGTTTTTTTGGCAGGAAATTTAAGGGATTTTTTCATTCCTCCATTCATATGTTGCAGAATAGATGTCACTCAATCAAGTGATGAACAGAGTTGTGAATCAAAACAAGTAATATTTCTCAAGTTATGAATATTGTTTCAATCTATATCCCTGAGCAAGAAAATAGCCATTTTGTGGAGGAGGTTGAGGTGTTTTTAAGAGTGACATCAAATCTACTCCCTTTCCTACAAATTCTAAGCAAATTTTTTTTCCTATTGTATATGCACTGTAATGCAAACTTGATTTTTTCTTAATCTCTTTTGAATGTTGAATCAGGAGATATGATAAATTAGTCTTTTTTAAAAACAGAAATATATGTATCATCAAAAAGCAAGATGTCTGACTGTATCTATTTATATTGCCTTCTTAATACTATGYAAACTTCAGCTACATGGCAATGTGTAGATTTGGCTGAAGATTAAATGAATCCCTATTTACACATACCAAGTAATCCTATTTCCTTCCACTGAGGGAAGAATAGGGAATTTCAGAAGCCTGAGCAAACATGCTAATTTTGACAAAAATGAAGATTTAGTTCATAAATGCTCTGTGTAACAATAATACTGAGAGAAAGGGCTTCAAGCACCACTCAGAAATCACCTTTTTCTCTCAGCCAGACAAGCAGTTCAGCTCAGTATCTTCATTTCAGACACTCTTCTGGGATTTGAATCAATCCACAACTATTTCCCACTATAGGCACACAAAGGAACACAAGTCAAACCCTTCTGTTTGTGAAATTCCTGCCAGTAGTGCCAGTGAATTCTCTGACATCCCTTTTCCTAGAGTTGATAACTAATGGAAAATCTGGGAGCTCAGTGCCCAAAGACTTAAGTATGTTCCTTGCTCTTGCAATGCCAAATATCACAGAATCATAGAAAGGCCTGGGTTGGAAGGGACCTTAAAGATCATCTCATTCCAATCCCACTGTGTTGGGCATGGACACCTTCTACTAGACCAAGTCGCTCAGAGTTTCATCCTACTTGGCCTTGAACAACCCCGCAGACAGGACATCTACAGCTTCTCTGGGAAATCTGTTTGAGCCTCATCACTCTCGCAGTAAAGAATTTCTTCCTGAAATCTACTCTAAACCTATCCTCTGCCAGTTTGAAGCCTTGCCCTGTCCCTACATGCTCCTGTAGTGACAGGAGTCTCTCTCCATCTGTCTGGGAGGGTCCCCTGAGATTCCACAGAAGGCCACAATTACATTGGTCCCGGGCCTTCTGTGTTCCAGGCTGAAGGGTCTCTGAGCCTTTCCTCATAGGAGAGCTGCTCCATCCCTTTGATCACCTTGGTCACTCCTCTGGACTCTCTCAACAGCTCCCTGTCCTCCCTGTGCTGGGACCCCAGAGCTGGAGGCAGCCCTGCAGGTGGGGTCTCACCAGAGCAGGGCAGAATCCCCTCCCTCCCCTGCTGCCCATGGGGCTTTGGAGGCAGCCCAGGCTTTCTGTGCAGGTAGTGCCTGTGGCTGGCTCACATCCAGCTCTCACCCACAGCACCCCCAAGCCCTTCTGGACAGCGCTGCTCTCCATCTGTCCGTTCCCAGTCTAGGGTGGCACCAGGGATTGCCATGACCCAGGTGCAGCACCAGCACTTCGCCTTATTAAACCTCGTGAGGTTCCCAGGAGTCACTTCTTGAGCTTGTCCAGGCCCCTTTGGGTGGAATGCTGTCCTTCAGGAGGGTCAATTGCACCCTCAGCTTGATGTCATCTGAGAACTTGCTGAAGGTTTCCTTGTTCCCTTCATCTGTGTCATTAATGAAGATAACACTGGTCCCAGTACAGACCCAAGGGACACCACTTTTTGCTAAGGTGTATCAAGACTCTGAGTAATTGATGACCACCCTCAGGATATAATGTAGGCTTTAAGAGAAATTATGGTATCTGATTTTATTYCTAGCTCCTTGGTTTATTCACCTGTACACCTAGTATTTAATGCCTCAAATCTGTAAAAAATCTGTGCCTTTGTAAAAATAATACTGAGAATTTTGGAGTGAAATGCTAAAACAACAGCCTAATTGTTTTTCAGAATTTTACAAGCCAGTGAATATAGATGTAGTCTGTAAATCCAAAGATAGGAAGCTATGGAAATCCTTAAATAAACACAAACCTTAATTCTGTTTAATGCAATGCCATAAAGTAATGACACAATTCTCATTAATGCATAATAGTATTAGTGTTCCCCAACTAAATTAAAGTGAACTTTAATATGAAATTAATTTTTTCTCTCTGTGAGGAGAACAATCAAAAGATTTAGCCTGCGTGTGACCTACTTCAAGGCCATCTTGTAGAGGCTATAAACAGCTTAAGTCAATGGTAAAGTAGTGAATGAAGGAGCAACAATGAACTCAGGCAGAATCAGAAGAGGGAGATGTATTATAGTTCTCTCTTTGCTTCTACCCATCCAACTCTAGTTGCCAAGAAAATTAATTTTCTTCACGTTGGGTCTAGTTTTCCCAATACAATAACTGGTAAATGATCTCCTTGTTTTTATTTTGAACTAAAAGCCTTTTTTTTTCTTTCTTCCCATTTCCTCTTGAGGGAGGGGAATGAGAGAGTGGCTGGATGGGGGCTCTAAGTTATCCAGGGTTAGGTCACCACAGTCCCTCAACCCTTAAACTTCTATTATGTGAACAGATGATGAGCCACATCAGTAAGAAAATTTAGCATTTTGGTGACAAACTTCCTGGGTCATGCAAATAGGGGGTATTTGTTCTTTCAGGAATCAAATCACCATAAATTCCAGCCAGACTGAATTATATTGTGCTATCTTGATTTTACAACCCCACCTGTTCCACAAAAAAACTCAGAAAAAATCCAGAAGTTTTTGATTATGCAGTATTTAAACTTTAAACGGTTTCCAAGTACTCCAAGCTCAATCAGAAAACAGACAGCTACACATTTCATTTAGATTACCTGAGTTATTAAAATACATTGTCCAAATCCAAAACACTAAAATATTTTTTTCTTTCTTTTACTAAGCAAAAGAAAACTTTTAGCTTCTTAACAATAGGTAGTTTTGTCACTTCTTGTATGATCAAAAAAAATGCCAGAAACAATCCTGATTTCAAATCTCATACACACAATTTCACAGAAAGCTGTGTTACACAAATATATGGGCACAGTTCCCTAGTCTTTTGGACTCAGCATAGCTGTCTCTGCAGTCAAAATAGTAACTTTAATTAAAATACAGTTACTTACTAATAATCTAAGTAACAGAACCACTTCATAAATGATCCAGTAATGAAAATAGAAGTTATATCTTTTTAGTGCTGTTGATTTTGGCTTTGCACAAGGTATTTTCTTTTCCATGGAACACACACACATGTGCTTTTGTAAACTTTCAGAGATTAAATTAACAGTTGCTGTTTGCTCCTCATAGACAAACATGCCTTCCTCTCTTCAATTGCTTCTCTTTTCCTAAGAGGAAGATGCTGTCATGGCAAATCAAAGCAACAGTCAGTACCTAGGAAGCTATTGAATGTCAGAAGAAATGAGAGTTTGAGAACTTAGCTCACTGTTTTTTCAGTATAATTATGTCTGAAATTCCTTCATACAGTCTTGATTAACCAATCTGTTACTTAATTGATTAAGAAAATCAATACTAAAAGCCATCATCTAGATTGCAAGCAAACACATGCTCAGAAATTGAAGTTCAATAAAGTTACACTTGAATTAACATTAATCTCTAAAAAAGGCTACTTTCTATATTTGAGCCTCTGCTCTCTTGCTTATAGGGTAATAAGAGCCCTAACCCATTCTGTTTTTCCAAAGCAGCTGTACCAAGGACTACAGAGGGTCATGAAAACAGGACTGTAGGATACTCAAATTGTTCCCCCCGGTAAGTCACAGTATTTCCTGTACTCCTAATTAAAGAGCAATGACTGTAAGAGGTTACGCCTGTAGCTTCACCTGCTCTCAGAGTTTGACAAAGGCATCTATTTTATAGATTGTGTCACGAAAGAGAGTCAAAATTTTGTAAATCTCTTGCAAGCGTTTAGACCAGCTGCGCATATATTTCCTTGGAACAAAACAGTGGAAATTTCCTAGGAAGTTAAAAAGTAGCATTACCACAGAATGAATCATCTCATGAGCCCAGACAGTTTAAACTTTTCTGACTTWTCTGTGTACCTCACTGTATTTCCCATAGGCCCTAAAATTAGCACACAGGACAAACAGGACAGCCAAAATAAAGCTGCTTATGATTTTCCAGTTTTCAGGTCAGCCTAAGAACTCATTTATGAAGAACAATTTTCATTTGAAGGTTTAACTTCTTTCAATGATGATAACTCTAGTTGTTTCTAAATAGAGTAATAAATAACTAGGGTTTATAGTTTCTAAATAGAGTTGTTTCTCAATAGTAGCAGGTTGTTCTAGAGCTTGCTCCACACATAAACCACTGGAATGTTTATTTTGAGTGTGGAGCACTACTGTCCAAATCAAAGTGGCCTTTACTACAAGACAGTGAAGAAAAAAAAGCCCATGASTAAAAAACTATAATGCTGTTAAAAAAAAATCAAAGAAATGTAATGATATCGCTATTGAAATGCATTGATATCGCTAATGTCTCAAATAATTAAACAGGGCACTTTTTGTTTGGAAAATTTCATTTTAATTCCTTGCTAAATAATACATATAGTCCAACCAAATAAGTCTTGAGTCAGCCATGGATCTATATTTTCCTACATTAGGGAAACAATTTTAGTGGTTGGCAGTTGTATATGCACATTCAGAGGCATAAAGGAAATAGGTTCAATTAGAAARCTGAGTCCAGATTAGTACCTCCACCATCAATGAACAGAAATTTTTTTGCATGGTTTGCTTATTCATATAGATGATGCATTATGGAACTGAAATTAACAGAGTAATTTTAATGTAGATTATATTCCTTTGTAAGATTCCTTATAACACCTTATAGCAGTAAAGGTGCTTCTCTTTGACACTTACATGCAAGCACATGTGTGTCTCTGAAGGCACATGCTGAAATCCAAGAGATAAGAATATCAATTATGTGGAAGCAAGCTTACAGCAGCCAGAAAATAAGGATAGGAGAGTTTGCTGTTAACCTTCTGAACAGTGGAAGAAAAAACATACTGACAAATCCTCATCATGCCCATTCAGTTATGCTGTGAAAAGGGTCTAATAACTAGGTATAAGTAACTATGACCAGAAAAGAAAAAAAAAAAAGGTACCATGTTCTTGGAGGTATGTTGATCCTGATTGTACTGATTTACACACAGCACACCACCAATGTGCAGAAATGCCATCTGGAGTCAATAGACATGAAGTTGTCAAATCATTCMTGTGTTACACAACTGTCACATCTCTAGAATGCACATTATCATAGTACAAAGTGTTATGTTTAGGCTACTTCATCTCAAATTTACTTCAGAACACTTTCAATGATAAAAATTACAATTGAAATTACTTCACATAGTACTAAAAAGAATTCTTCTGAAGGGAGGAAAGAAACATAAATTTTAAAATAGAATACTGGATTTTTCCCCCTTACTGTAGAATCACTGTCAGCTTAAGACAGCTTGCAAGTTCGTGACAAGTTTTTTCTCCATGCTTGATAACATGTGAGGAAACTAAATATTTGAATAGATTTTTCAGATGCCTGAATGGAATTATTTGTGGTAGGATGTTTATCAGGGGGAACCAGAAAAGGTATTTTTACAGGGGGAACCAGAAAAGGTGTTTTTTTGGCTTTAACAATTATATGAACAGAAGAGGGCTTCTAAGTTCTCACACAACCATGTTCCTCATGAAAAAAAAAAAAAAAAAAAAAAAAAAAAAAAAAAAAAAAAAAACATTTTTCTAATAAAAAAAAAAAAAAAAAAAAAAAAAAGTTTGTGCAGGCTGAATGGAAAATGAACTAAATTGTATTTATGAACATCATTATTTACACAACTGCAAATTATATTATAGCACCAAAATGGTTGTATAAACAAAATTCCAGAATAACCCAACTAAGTTTACTGTTGTATGAAAACAGTAAGACTTACTGATGTTAATGATTAACACTTTCTTTTAGTGGACCCTTTAGAAAACTAATACTGATAATAAAACTTTTTTCCATGCTGTTACTCTTCAAAATTCACTAACAGTAGTCTCTGTTACGTTAAAGCATGATTTTAAGAAAAAAAAATTGTTTATCTGTCACTGTCTTCTCTGTGAGACACAGAAATTTGTTTTTACTTTTTATTTTAATAATGATAATTTGAAAAATATATAATTGGCTAAATAGCACTTTTTGGAGGAGCTCTACTTCACCTGTAGAACTAGTATKCCCAAATGAACAGAACTATAGAAAGATTCATAGAATACCTTGAGGAGCTAGAGAATATGTTAAGGTTTAGCAGCGTGAGCTGTGGGTAAACAGTGAGGGGGAAACAGAAGGGGCGGGGCAAACAGGGAGGAAAAGAAACTAAACAGGTTGTAGAAAGGCCCATGTGTTAAAAAGATTACATGGAAAAATTGAAATTTTGAAGTCAAAGTATAAAGGCTACACTGCTATGTTTATGCCAATATTTCTCAAGGCAGTCATAGGGAATAATTTATTTTCCTTGTTCTATGCAGAAAAGAACTTTGGTTTAATGAAAGATGTACAGTTCTCATAAGAACCAGGTGCACAAACTGCAGACACTGAAATGTTAACAGACTTTAACTGCTGAAATGTTAACAGAGTTTTCTCAGTGAAGAGTGCCAAGTTTAACAGGAAGAAATAAAAATAAGGCATATGTTTAGTGATTTATATTTTTCCCCTAAATCTCTGGGACTTAAGAGTTTTGAAGATACAGCCACGTGAAAATGTTGCCCAAGATGACTTTGCAATAGTGACAAGAATTTCAAGACTGAGGATATAATCCCACTGAAATCAAGTAAAATTTTTCTTTCTCTGTGGTGATGTTGTTAGAATACAAACTTTTGAATTCTGAATTACACACATAGCTCACCTAGTGCCACACCATATGCCAGACTAAACCTGGATGCCTTTCTTGAAGGTATGAAAACCCTGTACAAACTTAGAACAAGCATCTGAATAATTTCCACCCCCTCTGTGACAAAGAGAAAGATGCCACGCTTCCTAACTGTGGGAGTTTATTCAACATAAAAAGACCCTTTTTAGTTCAATATAATTGCAAATCATTACTTGAAGAATTAAACAATATTAAATAATGACATTGCTAAAACCCAGTATTCATTCTTTCTTTTTGAAATTGTTTCCTTTCAATTTCATTTATGGTTATCATACTCTCGTACATTAAGACAGAAAAAGGGATATCATTTCCCTGCTCTTTTATGGCCATTATTTTCTGTTTGTTTTTCTGTCCTTTTGATTCTCAAATCCCAAAGGAAAAGAATCCCAAAGGAAARGTTCCCCAAGGTAAAGAATCTGCTTTTTCACTTTTTTTATTAATCATTACTTCACTACCCCTGTGATTTT
Organism: Malurus melanocephalus; assembly: GCF_030028575.1. Lineage (NCBI taxonomy): Eukaryota > Metazoa > Chordata > Aves > Passeriformes > Maluridae > Malurus > Malurus melanocephalus. The sequence continues at coordinate 94,556 of NW_026624150.1, forward strand.
ATCTGGTCTTAGTTTCACCAGATCTAGAATATTGTTTTCAAATGAAGTGTTGTAGACCAGACTCCAGATGATGGCAAGAAATTACTTACATAATTACATTACTTAAAATTTTTATATTACTTTTTGTTCTATCACAAACACATTTTGTCCTAACATAAAAGTTCCTGAATAGTGAGGAATATGTGCATGACAAAAGAGACAATTAATACATTATTAGAGAAAACTGAGTATGCTATAATCAGGAGTTGCAAGTCCACATATAATGGATTTCCTTCCTCAAGACTATCCATATGTGCATTGGATTGGCGTTTCTTATTAATGATAATTCCTGTATAATGAGGAACACTCATGTGCATCATGGTTTTAAGATCCATCACAATAGAGAAACAACTTTATTGGGCAAAAACCATTCTAATTACTAAAATTTTCATAATGTAAATAACCAGAACAGTTTGGAGGTGCAGATATGGAACACTTTCCAACAGAAGTTCCAGTTCTTAAAAAAATATGTATTTTCATTTGTATCATTAATCAAAGGATTGAGAGGGATAATTGTTTTCTACTGTAGTCAGTCTATTAACTCTGGTTTTTTCTTTTTTTTTTTTTTTTTTTTTGTTGTTGTTGTTGTTTTTTTTTTTTTTTTTTTTTTTGTTTTTTTTTTTGTACACTTCTTATTACAACTCTTATTTCCTAATACCACACTATTAGGTCAGTCAGAAAGTGAGTAAATTCATACTAGTTATTTGGTCAGACTCTTACAGATCTTTTATGCTTCAGGTTTCTGTGATGATTCTTAAACTGCATTTTCATCAGACTTATTATTTCAAAATTTGCAGGTTTTGAGTTTGTGGGGGCTGAAAGCCAGCACTAACGCCCTACAGGTTTTAGACTTCAGCCGAGGACTGTGTATCCCTGAGATGCACTAAAAACAGAAGCGAATCTGAAAGTTTAAGTGAAGACTGAGGAGACAGAGGAGGACGTTACCAAGGCAGCGTAGCAAACGGCCTTAGGCTAACTGTAATAAAAGGAAGAAGCAATGTTGAAGAGGAACAAAGCCAGATTGGGGTGGATTCCAAAGGCAGGATAAAGAAATGGAAGGCTAACAGCGCAGCTGCTTTTGCAACTATTATAATGCACCAATCATATGCTGGTAAGTAGAAAACAGGCTGCTAAATAGCCAATAGACAGCTGCCATTTATGCAGAAGACTTAGTATACACGCTGCTACTATAGATAAAAGGAGCTCAGCCCAATAATAAAGAGATCATTACTTGTTGCTTCTGTCATATTTGTCCATCTCTACTGCAACATGAGTTCATTTTACCCTATTTTCTGCTCTTTTTAAGGCAAATTGTAGTAAGATTTGCATGAAATTTATCCTGTAATTTCTGACTGTGTAATAGAGAGGATATTTAATTTGTGCCAACATAAGCTCTAGTAATTATAGTTGGCTCTTTCACTAGTTTTTTTTTAATTGTACTGGGTTTATGTGACCAGGTTTTTGTAGCAGGGCATGGGGCATCTTTTGTGAGACGCTGGTAGAAACTTCCTCCATGTCCATCAGAGACAGCAACAGACACCACCAAAGTGGACCTGCTACTGGACAAGGCTGAGCCCATCAGACATGGTAGTAGACCCTCCGTGATAAAGAAGGAAATAAATTTATAACACAGATATAATAGTGCTCAGAGGAGTGAGAATACATGAGATGAACAATCCTACAGATATCTAGGTCAGTGGAGAAGGAGGGGCAAGAGATGCTCCAGGAGCCAGAGCTGAGATTCCCCTGCAGCCCTTCGTACAGCCCATGGAGAGGCAACGGTGCCCCTGCAGCCCATGGAGGTCCATGGGGAAGGAAAACATCCTCCTGCAGGCTGTGGAGGAAACCCATACTGGAGAAGGGGATGCCCAAAAGAAGGCTGCAACCCCATGGGAAGCACATGCTGGAACAGGATACTGGTGGCGACCTGCCTGTGGAGAGAGGACCCAGGAGGAAAGGGCTTCGTGGGATTGAGTTGTGATCCTGTGGGGCCCTAGGCTGCAGCAGACTGCTTCTGAAGGACTGCTCACTGTGAAAAGGAAGCCATGCTGGAGTACATGACGAGCTGTAGCCCGTGGAAAGGACTCACACTAGAGAAGTTTGTGGAGAACTACCTCCTGTGGGAGGGACCCTCCATTGGAACAGAGGAAAGACCCTGAGCAGCAGCAGAAGCAATGTGTGATGAACTGACCAAAACCTCCATTCCCATCTCCCTTTGCCTCTGGCAGGGGGAGATTGAGTGTGGGAAGGAAGGAGGGGGCAGAGATAAGATTTGTTCTACTTCTTATTATCCTGCTCTGATTCTGTTTGATAATTAATTCAGTTAATTTCCCCAAGTCAAGTCTATTGTGACCATGATGGTTAATGGGAGAAGATTGCTCCTGTTCTTAAGTCATGAGCTTTTCTCTCCTGTTCACTTGCAGAGGGGAGTGCTAGAGTGGCTCTGATGGGTACCTGGCATCCAGCAACCCACCACATTCATCAAATGCAAAATTTTATATAATAGATGGAAATACAGTGARATTTGCAGTAGTATAAACAAAACAAGTCTAGGGGAAAGCATATTGTTGTTCACATGAATTAGAACAATATTTGACYAAGACAACATTATTTGAAAGTCTTATGTGGTGAAAATGTCAAAATCTGTACAATTTCTGAAAAAGGCATTTACATATACTGTGCACAAATTATTTTGTAACCATTGCAGGTAGGCAGGTAACTGCTCTAACTGTACAACTTGTTGTTTGTTCTGCTCCATACTTTTATATTCCATGATGCTGCAAGAATTCCCAGAAATTACCATGACTATTTTCTTACAGCTTTCCAGGCAACTGGCATGAGATCATCTACCACAGCCAACCTGTCCCTGGACATTAGGCCTAAAAGAAGAAAGAGTACAATGAAGAACATTTACCTTTAATAATGCTAGGAGACAAACAGATCCAGTGTGATGTTTCACACTACACAAAATTGGAACAGACCTCCAGTGGGAGGAATGCTCTCTTGCTTTTCAGTCTTCGTGTGCACTAAATGTTGCTTGGACTAAAAAGACAATAAATTGGGGAAAGAAAAAAGACCATGACTAGAGTCATGGGGCAATTGCTAATCTGAGTTGGTATGCAGAAACATTGGGACAAATAGAGAAAGTTTGAACAACACTCAGGAAACACTGCAGTCTGACGAAGAAAGTAGCACTCAACAGAATACAGAAAACTGTGAATCATCTTATACCAAAGAATCAGTGTGGAAATCTCAGAGTGTTAAGTCCCCAATAAAAAACATGAACCCAGTTTGGATCTAACACAAAATAACTCAAGCATGGCTTGGCTAGAATAAACACAATTAAATCTGGCAAACTGACCGGAACAGGYCATTCAAAGACCTCACCTCTTCCAGGCTATTGCTTAGTAAGCACAACAACTCTAGGGTATTCAAATATGACCAGAAAATATATGAGGCAAAAATCAGGCCATGCTCAGAAGCAGAATCCACAAAAGGGCATTATGTGGAACTGCAGATGAACTACCAGCAGTACAACACACTACAAAACACTACTATAATACAGTATTTGGAGAAAGATGAAAGGACTGCAGTGAAATGTATCATTTTGCAAACTGCAGCAGAGCATGCAGAGCATGGACAAATCAGATAACAAGAAGGCTATTAGTTCAAAAAAATACTTCAAGAAAGCTACAAGCAGTGGTGAAGCAGATGTTTCTACCAAGTTTGGCACAAGTGGATGCAGTGTATTCATAGTGGGGAACTAGTACTAAAAAACCAACCAAATATTAAAAAAAAATGGGCTGTAGGAAAGAAAGAGGGGAAACTCAAGACTGAAAGGCTCGTCTTTGTGAAGAGAGCTCTGTGCCGAATGCTTGAGGAAGAGCATGTATTCAATTCATAACAACACTGAGGAAAAAGCACCAGTTACTGGATTCAAAACATGTCATGTCCACATGTTTTTGCAAGAGGTTGTTCTCACCGGTAGAATGGACTCTTCAACTGTGGAAAAGTTCAAAGAGTAACTACTCTCAGAAAAAAGTAAAGCTGTCAATAAAGTGTAGAATAGAGCTAAAGATGCCCAATTTTCTGCCCCATGAAAATTTTTTTGGCATTAGGAAGGGGGATGAAAGAAAACTTGTATAGGTTTGCTACTCTGGGAATTACAGAGCAAGCAGAAAAAAAAGAAAAGATGTTTAAGCTAGTTGGTCATCATTGTAAAAGCAAAGGAAGAAAGCAGCAAAGAAAAATAAATGAAACTTGTTTCTAGGATGCTAAGCTATTGCTAAATAACAGTAAAAAGACAAAAGTGTTTCTACCATTGGTGAGAAAAAAAAATCTGGAACACATGTTTCATGCCAAGCATATTTCTAGATTTCCTTAATCAGCAAGGTTTTAGACAAAGAAACAGAAAAATAAGATTTGCATTTTCAGACTTCAACATTTTTTTGAGGAATAGTTTCTTCAGGTAACGTTCAAGGTGAGTCATTGGAAAATATAACCATAATTAAATTGTATAGAAGACAGTAAAGTCCACTGAACTTTAATTGCCAAGGAAAAAACAATAGATGTCTGTAAGCAGCCATAAATTAATAAAGAAATGTAAATAAACACAGAAAATTAAGGAAAAAAAAMCCCCAGAATTTATTGGACTAAACTAAACCACAGCTGTTATTTAATATAACGAGGTGTTAACACAACAAGCTAATACAGCAAAAGAGTACAGGGGAATACAGAAACCCACCAAGGTTTCTAGCACAGGCAAGGGAGACTTAAAAGAGCTTGTTGGGAAGATAAATTTCATGTCCAGAGCAGTCATCTGAGAATGATACAACGAAGAGATGTCTAATGAACATGTTGTGCAAGAGTCAATCACAAAATTGAACTGGTAGCTTGAAGAGATTTGCCTTATCATAGGAGATTGCAATAGTATGGGAAGAGTCTGTAAGGAGAAAACTAGAGTTTTATAATGACATTGAAGATGCTTTGAAAACTGCAAGGGTGCAAAAACACAGTGAACAGCTGCATACATGTTATGGAGCTTTTGAAGCAAAGCAGCAGCAATGTGAATTTAATACATGCAAGCAGAACATAATACTCTGGCCTTCCCTGAAGGTCTGCAGAGTTTCAAAATTTACATCTGGGAAGCAAACGCAAAGATGAAACTACTTATTTTTACTATGGCCAGTATGTGGCAACCTTAGGGAGGAGAATTAGCCAATGTTTTCAGCAGTTTTCACTATATTATAGATTTTTAAAATCTCATGGGAAATTTTCGCTACAACTCCTACGAGTTGTCTTTTTTTTTTTTCAGAAAAAGGGTTGATGTGTGGACTCTTGTCAAGATTTTGCCACAACAAATTACAGGCCAGTACAGGGGCCCTAGCTGTTTCACAGCTGTGTATGGGGGTTGGGCTTGGACACAGCCTGGGCTCGGAGGAACTGAACAGCGCAGGCACGGACGAGCTCACGCAACCAGCCACGGAGGTGAATGGAATTGGTCAAATGAAGCTGGCCCACCAATTACAGAAAGGATCATGGTGCATAGACACTGGAAGTTGCCTGGCCATGTGATTTGGCTGAGGCGTATGTGATTGGTGTTACTGCATGTGCAGGAGATAAGAAAAATGTATATAACTCATGCTAGTTTGCTGGTAAGGAGAAGAGCTGAAATCGAAGGTGAATAAAGAAGAACCTTTAAAAAAGCAGGGACCTGCTTCTCTTGGAGTTTGCGTCGTCTTTCCAGCAGCGGATCGTGACAGGCCAGTGTGAGGAAGCCACTGAATTCATCTGGTAAACAACATTTTCAGAGAGCAATAAGGAAAAGAGCTAATAATTAAACCAGGTATCCAGGTTAAATGAAGATACAAAATGATGTGCTAAAGCAAATAAGAAATCACTGTGAGATAAGGTCTCARGAGCTGCTAGTGTTTCTTAAAAATTATCTGTCTACCTGACAGGAAAGTTTCCCTGCAGGCAGCAGTGATGCTTTCAGATTGCTTTACCAAGAATGGAAAAATAAGAGATCACACTCCCTAGCTCTCTTTCCACATTGTGGCACATTTGATGCAACCGGTATGGGTCTCTTGGTGCATTGGGTATCTTGAGGCAAATACAACTTTTTTACTGCATTGACATAAGTGACCCTGCTGCACAAAGACATTTCTTCACACTGTTACCACCTTCATGGATGTAAACTAAAGATACACATGTAGCACACTTTTTTTGGTTTTCACTGGGCAGGAACTGTACTATACAGTGACAACTGTAACCCCAGGTCAACCATATAAAGTAGGCAAGGTAGCATACAGCAATGAAGGTAAAGACAGAGAAGAAAGATAATGTGGGTGAGACAAAAGTTGACAGCAGCAAAAAGGCAAGCCAGGTTAAAAGCAGTGTGAATATAAATACGAATAAAAAAGCAGGGAGAGAAAACCGACAGGAAGTCCTGGGGGGAAAAAATGGGAGCAAAAGTGATTAAAAACACAATCAAGATTAAGGTAACAGGCAAAAACAGACAGGAAACACACCTTTTCTCTTACCTCTCAAAAGAGAACCAGAGGGAAAATGGAAGGGGAAATGGCAGAAAGAGCAGAAGGGTCTGGACAAAATTCTGAAAGGTTCCCTCTCCCTGAAAGCTGCAATGGAGTTCATAGTGTATACATCTCTGCCTGCGTTTGTAGCACAGACTACAGCTCCTGATATTGGCTGATTCATGCCCAATGCTAGCAGTCTGTTTAAAAAGTGATTTCTAATTGCAAATTTGTCACAAAACATTTGCGCAATAAGTGTTTTTGAGGTTTATGGGGATTTTCTCTCAGGAAAATACTCTGCTCTTGAGTATTTAATCTAAAATCTTAATATTTTTTATGCAATTATTTTGGACGCCATGTATACACCACAGAAAAAAAAGATGTAACTATTTTACTCCATCAAAATGCAGCTACTTTTATGGTGAACTTGACTTTAACCTTTTTATCACATTTGTCAGATATATTCTATTGTTATTCATCATTTTCATGCATCAAGTGCACCTTAGTTCCTTTTCATTAATACTCTGAAATGTAGTGTCGAGCAGCTGGCCAGAATGTTAAATTTGTTCATTGAAAGGTCAGAGGAAATGTGCACATTTCAAAACTAGTTATGCTTAAAAGGTAAGGCAATCTAATCTCCACTTCAGCATATAGTCTGATTTTTAAACAACACACTTTTTATGTTGCTAAGAGAGGAGTGGTTTTTGTTGTTTTGCAGTTTTTCTTCTTTCAATTATGACTGAGGAATCCGAATGGATAAATTTTCATCAGAACGAATAAAGTTTCATCTAATTTTAAAGTTCATTTGATTCATGCTCAGCATTCATGCCTGTCTTTCTGAGAGCAAATGAGAGTAGTTTGTACCATTTCTCCACCCACACTAGGGAGACTTGATCAATTTCTCTACATAATAGAGTGGCACTAATTTCTGTGCTCATGGCCAGAGAAAAAATTGCGTGGTGTCTGCTAATGAAAACCATTTTGAGGAGACAGAGGACAAAATAAAGAGACAACAAGAAATAATTTCAAACTTTTAAAAAAATATTCAAATTATAAATAGCTGCTAACGGTTCTCTCTTCATTTGTATATAACAATCCAGCTGCTCTGAACTAGAACTCAATTAATTATTAAAAACAAATAATTCATTAATCAAATTTCACTTTTTCTGTTTGTGAACTAAGATAAAATTTGTCAAGTATATTTGATATTCAAAACTTTTAATGTGTTTCTAAATTTTTTTCCTTCTATAGAGAAACCATAAGAAACATGCTACAAATACCAGGATAAAAAAGCTATTTATAATTTAACTTAATATTGGGTTAACATTGGGTCTGAAAGAATGATTTCACAGGCTCAAAAATTCCACCTTTTATGTTTTACATGCTATTTTTCAAGTCCTCAACTGGGTGATGTCTGCCACATAACACAAATTTTGTGTGGAATCTGAGTTCTTATTACCTCGAACAGACATATAACTGACACTAATATTGTGTTAACAGGACAAACATCTCTACCTTGAAAATTCTCACCAATGAAGGTCACAATGAAAGAATACTGAAAAGTACACTCATGCCTGAATAAAACTGGTTTTGCTTTTCTCCCTGGAAGTGTATATTTGTGGAGAGCGTCCTTTTTTCATGGATTGTCTTATAAATGTTTTTGGAGCTACACTGTATGTATAACATACTCATTATTCCTGTCTAGCCTGTGTTTTCTTCATATTCTTTCCTGTTTTCATATTTTCATTCTAACCAAATTGTTTTCACATGTTAATTAACTTCTAACTAAATCACATTAAATTTCACTTGCCTGGCGCAAGGCTGACAAAAGTTACAACTCTGATTTGTTTTTACTTCCTTCCTGTCTTATTTATTCCCCAGAGGTGGGCCTGTGATTTCACTGACTGTTGACTTCTCCTTTTGCTTTTTCTAGTGTCTCTCTTCATCTTTCATGCTTGACATCAGAGCACAGGTAGTGAAGTAGAGAAACAGAATAGTAAAGGACCAGTGAGCGTTAAAAAAAAGATCCTTCTCACTAATGCCTCTTTCTCATGAAACCCCCTTTATTTCCAAATAGCTCTAGAAATTTTCAGTTGGAACAGACACATAATTTCTGTTTCCATGATCTGTAAATAACCAGGAATAAGTAAGGATGCACTGCTTGTGAACACAAAAAATCTGCCAAAGGCCCAGTGAAATCTCCCAGCCCCACTGCCATCTGATGTGTTCCTTCTCAGAATAGGAAAATTAGTGAATAGAAGAAAACGTTTACTGAAAAAAGACAGAGAAATTGCCCCAACCTGGGAGCTGTGAGTCTTTAAATTAGGGTTTGGAACCAAAAATGTCCTTGAAAAGTGCAGCTTACCTCTTCGGAGTACAGCTGCCATACCTAGACAGCAGAGATATCCTGAGTTACTAAGACTGAATATAAAACCAAGAAACATTAATAGCAAGATCTTATATGAAATAGTGACAAAGTCTGGAAAAATCAAATGGATCTGGAAACAGAAAACATCATCATTATTGGCTATTACAGATGAAAAACTGAAATTAACAGAACCTATGGGTGTTTTAAAGATGTGGAGCTAATGCTAAAGCTAAAGACGACACTATGACCTATTATCCTTAAGATATAAAAGGGACGTAATTTTTACCGAAAATGGAGCATGGATCTCCAAGATCTTTTCATGTTGCATATACTTTTTAAGCAGGTTGAATGTCACACAAACTTTCCAAGAGATCATGGACTCCCCCCAGGGATACACCTGGCTGGCACTAGACTTCTTGACTCAACCACTTTTGAGGTGAGACTCTGCCTGTTGCCTTATTGGTCCCCCTCCTCCTTGTAGGTTTTTTTTTCCACTCCTGGCATAGCTAAATCCTTCCTCTAGGAACTAATCATCTTTTATTATGGCTTGGCCTCTTCTGAAATCTGTATAATTCACTTTATATTTTTATTATATATAATTTTATATATTTATATATATATTTATATATCTCCACACAATTTATCCTAAATATATCTGCCATCATACTGTTTATAATTTTGTTCACAAAGGATTTTCTTGTATATCTGCAACAGTATATGACTAGTTATAGTTACTGGTATACTACTACATCTAGTTGTACACTACCTGTATGCTACTACTCCTACTATTATATTTCTAGACGGCTGCTCCAGTTATATTAGTTGTTGCTGTATGTACTGTTCTGCTACTGMCTGGTGCTATATTTGTTGATAGTGATTTATAATAGCATTATATAAAAATATATACACATTATTATTCATAGATACACCTGCAACTGGTGATTTTTATGGTTGTTTACATGCTATTTTTTTTTTAGTATCTGTAGTAACCATCAATAAAGTACAGAAATATAAATTCTCTGTTTCTTCATGTATTATGGAATTCTACAGAGTTACAGTCATGAAATCCACTGACCCACARGCCAGATAACCCTTTAGGTCATTGTACTGTTATTCAAACCAAGGGATTGTCCAACTCTCCAACAATTCAAGAGTCGTGTCTTCTTTTTCCCTGTCTTCTCCTTCCTTGTCAATATACCTCTCTCCTTCCTTTTGTCAATTTGCCAACTTCATCCTTTCCTCTTCTGCTAGGTTTCCCAATCAATTTTCTGACTCATAAACGTTTTTATTTCTCTTCCATCTTCTGTATTTCTGGCATCCAAATAAATTCTCTCCACAGGACTCCTAATCATTACTTTACAGTAAGTGTTGTAATTTAACTACATCCGCAGCTAAATAGCTCCCCTATTAATTAAATCCTTGAACTGGAATTCCTAATATTTTTATTATCCAATAAGAAAGACAAAAAAAGTTGGCAAAAATCTTCAAAGTTTCACATAATCTCACTTTATTAGAGCTAGAAAAAATTCTCTGCAGTACCACAAACCATTTTAAATTCATTTGGCACCTATTCCAGGGATGGATTACATGCTCCAGGACTAAATGCGTAAGGAAGCCATTCAATACATTCTCACATGTTTTGGCGTTTGGGCTATACATCAGATGGTCTCACATATTATGCAGACAGAGGCTTGTGCATCCTGCAGCCACAGGAATCTTTTGCTGAGCCATAGGTGAATGAACCGAGAATTATCTGATGCCATGGAAAGTTACAAGAGGTCACTTTCTGTTATTAATTTTTGGCTGAGGAACTATCATCTGTTTAGCAGCCCTGTTTATTATTTTATAATCCACTATCAAGGACTGAAATATAGATATCAGCATTACAAGACAGTCCTTTTAAGTGTATTTTCCTCAAAAGAAATGTGTGTCATGGAATTAATAATTTGAGCTTTTCTGTGTCATTTGGCAAAACCAGCTTTCTACATATTGACAGAGAGAGCATTTTAAAAAGAAAAATAAAAGCTGTCTTTTCACCAGTACTAAGTTCCCACTGGTAGAGTGCCTCATTGTTTCGGTTYTGTATCTTGAGTTTATGAAGAACGAGGTGTCCATTATCAAACAATCAAATCAATGGGAGACTGGCTGATGAAATACCGCTGAATCTTCTCTTTGCTTCAACTTTTAAAGATTTATAAAATTGAGGTTTTGGTATTTTTTTTGTATGATTAATTGCTGAAAACCTTGCAGAAGGATTAATCGGAAAGAGATGTGTCTAGAAGACTCTGAATAGGAAGAAAGGCGATCTAATATGTAAGCTCTCTAGTATCCTAACGTGGTTAAGAATTGCAGATATATAGGGTACTTCGCAAGTAATGTATAACATTAGCTATCTACAACGGAGAAAGAATTAATGTTAAGATCAAGTGAAGTAATAGTATATATCTAATGAAGTTATCGTATATCCACTTTCTATTCTCACCATTTATTACTCTATTCTTAGAAGCATAAATGGAACCATATAGGTAAGACTGTAAAGGATTAAAAACGTTAAGAGTTGAACAACATACACCTGACTAAATGAGACTTAAGTGTTTTACTGCTCCTCCTATTCACACTTAACAAATTTTTGTTTTGGGAAGATAACCTCAATACTTTTTCATGTTTTCCCTGAAGACCTTCATGTCACAGACTTTATGCCAACACTCTTGAGCTCCTTCCCGCTACATACTTCACAGCAGGCTGACAGTACCAGTCTTCAGCTTTATCTTAATCTGACTCAGCAGCACTCAACATTTTAGAGTATGACAAATGTCTGGCAAGCAACACTAATTTACTGGATATTCAGAACACTACAAATGATCTCTAAATATAATGAGATCTGGGAAATGCCAATCCAGAGGAAAATTGTTTCTGCGTTAATGAAAATATAAAAGGTTAGAAACATCTAATCTTTCAATTTATGGCATTTATAGAATTTTTCAATTTAAGGTAAATTCAGACAACAGTACTCCAGTTCACTTCTCAGTTTCAAGTCTCACCGGCTACTGAAGGAATTGCTAGTCCTACTGAACAGGTATTATTTCTTTAGCAATAAGCATATATTCTTGTGCAAAAACAAAGTAAGTTTTCAGGTAAAGAGGGGCAAAGGAGTTGAGGTGTCCAACTCAAGTCACTGGGAGAAATGACTGATGCACCAAAAGGTTGTGCTGCCATCCAGAAGCACCTAGACAGGCTGAAGAAAAGGGCTGACAGGAACCTTATGAAGTTCAGTAATTSGAAGTGCGAAGTCCTGCAGGTGGAGAGGTACAAGCCCAGCACCAGCATAGGCTGACAATCAGCTTGGCAGCAAAGAATTGGGGGCCCTTGTGGACATCAGAATGAACATGAGCCAGCCATTTTCCCTTGCCAGCAGTATCCTCAGCTGCACTAGGAGATGAGTTGCCAGCAGGTGAAGAGAAGAAATAATCCCGTTTTTCTGAGCACTGGTGAGGCCAGACCTAGAGCACTCTTCACTGCTGGGCTCCCCAGCATGAGAGGCACAGGAGTACTGAAGAGAGTCCAAGAAAGGACCACTAAGCTTGTGAAGAGACTGGAGCACACCTTCTATGAAGAAAGACTGAGACAGCTAGGACTGTTTAGCTCAAGGGGTAAACAGAGAGTTTAGGGGAACCTCAATAATGAACCTGAAAGGAAGGTGCAAAGGGAAGAGTGTCAGGCTCTCTTCAGTGATGTCTAGTGGTGGAATAATAGGCTGGTTGCATTTTTTCTCCAACTCTTTCTTAGCAGCTCTCCCCATTATTTCTAGTTCCTCTTGTGTAGTAGAAACCTTGATAACCAAATCTCTACAATCAAACAATGTGAACGATCAAAGGCAAAGCATATCATGGTCATTTTACATATTTTACTCTTTCAATGAGTACTTCTACGTATTTTCTATTCTCTTCATCAGAAAGAAGCCTGAAGATGGGATTTCATCTGGATTATGGGTCATAATTGTAGTTTTACATGCAAATATAGTGGGACCTAATTTGATTATGAATCTGGAATAAAAAAAACATTGTGTTCCCCGATGCAAGACAGTAAGTGCTTCTTGGATTTCACAGTCCAGAATCCTTTACAGGAAGACGCATGACTAGCAGGAGCTCATCTCAGATCTACATCTCTCTTATAGTGCATTTGCTGCAATAATCGTCTGGATCCTAATTTGAGCTTTTTGTCTTCACTTTTAAGGCTTGTCACAACACTSTTTCCACCTACATTTCAGTTCCTCTGTCCTCCTACACACCTAAGAAGGTGACAATACTTAGMATGATTTTCTTGGTTTATTGGGACCTTTATTTTTCCTCTGCTCTTACCTTGAAAGAAGATAAAACTGAATCAGAAGAGAGTCTGACTAGCCCAAAATCTGACTTCCAGCACTGATAATAAAGTGTCTGCTTCAGGAGTGAAAAAGTGTACACGTGTGTTATTCCCCTCACTCGATCCACACTGAGCTGTTCTTATTCTTGGATTTTCCATATTTCATTTCTCAACCACATTTCTCTTCCAAATAATTGTCTAGTGTCCCTGGAGAATTATGTAAATGTCTCATATGTATAACCACCTTTCTCTGTGGCATGCAGGTGTTATTCTTTCACAAAGAACTCTTCCCTCCAGAGTGTCTGGACCAAAGCTGTAATTCCATGGACAGTTAGAGGAGCAACTGTAGAAGCAAGGATGGAAGACTCCTCACAGCTTGTCTTAGATCCATGAATAAAACTCTTAGCTGTATGAGGTTGTCCCTCTCCCACTGCATCCCTGGGTGAGAGAAGTCAGCTCTGCCTGATTCTGACTTTGTGATCACCAGCCTCTTCTATCAGCCCCTGTGTCATGGTTGTGCCCTTGCCCAGGCAGGGACACTCTTGGAAGCTCTGTCTGTAGGTCTTCCATCAGGTCCTCAAAAAGGAATGCCACATGCTAGAGGGGGCTGGGACATGTTTCTGCAGGCAACACACAGGGTCATTGAGTGAGATGTGGCTGCAGGCTCTAGGTCCTAGCATTTGTCTGGGATCTGTTGCAGCACAGACTGGGCACTTACTGAGCCATGTTCCACCCAACCAAGAGCACCCTGAGGAAACAACTTCTAAAAGACTGTTTTGAATGAGTATTTTAAAATAATTTCAAGAGGACTTTTGCCAGGGCATACTTGAGCTGTCCTGCTTCCATTTGTATGTGGGTGAAGGCTCTGACCTAAACCATCCTGACAACATTCTGCATTACTCCTTCACACAAGAGAAGGTTGATACAAGTGATACAAGAGAACCTGTGTTGAAATTCATGAGGCTGCTTGTTCACCATCCTCTGCAGTTCAAGTTTCTGCACCGCCAGTCTCCAGAGTACTTGGACAGAGACAAAGACGAATACACCTACAGCATTTACTATGGAGCTGGCTTCCCCCTCAGGCACACTACTGTATGCCATCATGCTGGTTCCTGGCATTCCTGCACAACCACAGATATGCAACTGGGAGCTTTCTGCTCCTTTGTTGAGAGTGGCAAAATCTCAACTCCTAGGCTCCTGGTTCCTCTGTACTGTCTGGGAAGTGTGCAGCCAAAGGCAACAGGTGTTCACAGTGCTGGCAGCTGAGTCCAGAGGACCACTACTTATAGAGAACATTCAGAGATGAAAGCCAGTCCATGGCCAGGTTGAAATCTTGCTCCTAATTCTGTAGCAGACAAAATCAGTAAGTCTGGCAAGGGTAGAGTCTTAAAAGAGATACCCTGCCTTTCTTTTTGGCAAGGATTAAAGTCTTCTTGCCTGTTTATGGAACAAACAGATCCAGACCAGACTGGATTTCCTGGTCCTACAGCTCTCTTGCTGCCTTTTATTTGTACAGTCCTTTAAAGGGATGAGTCTTCCTGCGCAATGCTAGCAGAGTTGCCTTTCTTGGGAAGAGCTTAGTATTTCAGCCAGCTGGCGCAGAGCTGAGGAGCTCAGCAGGATGCAGGGGAGATGGGTAGCTTTTTGCCTCTTTGGGGTCATTTTCCCTTCTTGGAATTTGCAGGGTGGGAAGAGTGCAGCTACGCAGGTGGACACCCTGCACAAAGGTCCTTGGTCACGTAGCTGGCTTCTCCCACCAGCTTCSCAAGAAGACGGACCTCAGAGTCTCCTTCCCTTGCTTGCTGAGCATCATCTACCAGATGCGGACTGGTGGTGGAGAAAAGCAGAGCTGCAGAGCTGCTGGGGTTTGGAGCAGGTGTCTGGTGGTGGCTTCTGCTTTCTGCTGTGATCTTCAGGGCTCTTTATCACCTCCCATTCACATGTTTAAGCACCCAATTAACAACATATTCCTGTTCTTACAGCTGCCTACTCCCAGCTACAGTCTCCAGTGGCTTTCTTTGAGGATCCCCCTTTCCTCAAGAAGTAAGAGCCTTCAGCAAGTGGCTGAGAATGTGCTGAGATACCCCCTGCTGCTAGTACTCAGGAGGGCTGTTACTAAGACTTTCGAGCTCCCTGAATGCTCCACCTGCCCTGAAGGGTTCTGGGGTCTGGTTAAATTCTGGCTGAGTCGGGTGGTCTGGGGACCCCAGGGGGTGTGCATATGTTCTGCAGTTCCAGGCAGATGTACAGGTCATTTTATGCCCCTCCAAACTTTGAATATTTGTTCCCCAGTGAGGGAAAGCCCCTACATTTAACTCACAATTCCAAATATGTTCTTACTTTTTCATTAAACCCTACATTGTTTCAGTTATTTAAAGTAATCAGTTCATTAGAGCACTGTATCAATTAACGTATATATGCTTTGCATTTTTATTTGAATTAGATAAAGCAGCAGGTGATTTATCCTCTCTTTTCTTCATAAAAGCATTTCTGATATGAGAAACAGTGGTTGCCAATAAGTTTTATTTTTTGAGAATACAAGCCTTTAGTATGCATTTATGATCTCAAATCTCAAATCATAATATGCCTGTCAGGTTCCCTGCTGGAAGTTAAGAACTTGGACAGAACCTTACAGTGAATTTTGGAATTTCATTATTTTTACCTTTGAATGAAGGTACCTATATAGAAGTAGGGGGGAGACTGCTGTCTGTGCAGCTGGATGTTTTTAAAGGAAAGCATAAGATTTAAATAATGAAACAAAGAATTTATTTTAAGAGTAACTTCAGTTCCATGCCTCACATTTGTTTTTCAGTACTGGTCAATTATTTCAACACTTACTGCTTTTTGGTAACACCTCTTTTTTACACCTTGCCTTTGTGATTACATGCATTGCTGGGGCTTTTACAAGGGGCTTCTACTCACAGATGAAAGGTGACTTAAGGTATAATCAAACAACACAAATCCTCCCACTTGGCCTTGCCCATGCATTCTGACAGAAATACAACCACCTAACAGATGAAGATTACTGCTTGATGTGCATTTCAAATGTTGGCTCAGGATAGTAATGTAACAGCTAATTTACACTGATCATCAAAAATGGATGCCTTAATCAGGCCCAACAAAAGGCCATTAGAAATGAAACAAGAAGGCAAGTGACCTCCTGAGRATACAGTCTCAGGACGACTTGTCATTCCTGTTAGCAATCTTACAATCTGAAAGTCACATTCAGAATATTATTTAGTATACTTTTCTATAGAATTTAACTGACTATGTAAAAGATGACTTGAAAGGCTTGTAAACCACCAAATCCATTGTTCAAGGTCTTTTGCACTTTAACAGTTGAAAATATGTTCTGAAACACAAACTTCCAAAATTTGGAAGTTTGAAGAAAAAGAATGTATCACTTATAAGACCTCTCAAAACCCTCTGTTTGCATTTCAAGGGACTTCTGTGGCTATTTCAGGGCAATTTTTGCTCCTCATTCTCTGTTTTGTGCACACCTACAGAACTGTGCAGAGAGGGAAGGGGAGAGACAGACAGAATGGTGTCTTTTGGACAGCATAATTACTTGATAGATGTCAGCCTTTTTCCTGCTGAAGTAGATGGACTACTACAATACCCTGCAGTGCTTCCACCCCTGGGGCAGCCGGTTCCAGGTGTACTGCACGCCCCTACAGATGAAAGCAAGCTGCAGCCGGCACTCTGTCACCAGAGGAATGGAGAAGAATGCGTTGGCGATGTCAATGGTGGCGTACCACTTTGCTGCTTTGGACCACAGCTCGTACTGGAGCTCCAGCATGTCCAGCACGGCAGCGCTCAGCAGTGGAGTCATTTCATTTACTCCACGATAGTCCACAGTCAATCTCCATTYTCCTTCAGATTTGCGTACAGGCCAGATGGGGCTGTTGAAGGGTGAGTGGGCCTTGCTGACCACCCCTTAGCTCTCCAGATCTCAGATTATCTTATGGATAGGAATCACAGCATCTCAGTTTGTTCTGTACTGCCGGCAATGCACTGTTGATGTTGAGACTGGAACATGCTGTTCTTCCACCTTGAGGAGTCCAGCTGCAGAAGGATTTTCAGGACGCCCCAGTAAGGTGTTTAATTGCTTGATGCCCTCAGTCTCTACAGCAGCTATTCCAAAGGCCCGCTTGAATCCCTTTGGGTCTTTGACTTTCTACTTCGGAGAAAGTCTATTTCCAGGATGCATGGGGCCTTGGGACTGGTCACAATGGGATGCTTCCTCCACTCCTTTCCAGTCAGGCTCACCTCAGCTTCCACTAGAGTGAGGCCCTGTGATCCTCCTGTCACAGCAGCAATAGAAGCAGATTCTGTCCCCACATGTCACAATAGAATGAGTGTGCACGGCACACTAATGCCCACCAAAGCCTCATATTCCTGTGGTTCTGCTGTGCCAGGCCAACGAATCCACATGGTCCAAAAGGCACAGTTCTCCCTTGCTTCTACCTGGCTAGAGACAGGGCCCCTCTAGCACTGGCAGCCATTCCTTCCATGGGCATACATTGCAGAGGTTCCTTCCAGGGGATTGGACATGTCATTCTGCCTACCATTATGCTGGGCATCTTGGTTATGGGAAACCGGAGCTACTTCTTTTCTGGTGGAGCTTCCTCTCTGAGTGTTGCCATTCTTCAAATCACGCACCCGTGCTGCCAGGGCAGAGGAGGGTCTTCCATCCCACCTTCTCTTATTTTCCCCATGCTCATGCAGGAAGAACCAGAGGTTTGCTCGTGGAGTGTATCCTCTTTCTCTGGCTGGGGGACATCTGCTCCTGCTAACAGGGCCTTTGGTCTGGACTGATACGATTTAGAAAAGGCCTTCTTTAATCTCTTTCTTGAGTAGCTGATGAGTCTCCTCAGTCCTGTTCTCTCCTTTCTGTATGCGCTCTGACAAGATTGTTTCCACAGCTGAGATTCTTGCATGTGTTGGGCCATGCACAGTATCTGCATATGCACGGAGCTTCTTTGCCACAGCAAGTACGGTCTCATCCCCCTCATTGCACTTCATCATTGCTAAAGCAGAGGCATATTGTTGYGGCCCAAGTCATACGAGTTTTAGCCACATCAGCTATGTACATTTTACCATGTATGGACTCCTGATTGTTTGGTCATTTGAGAAAATGATCTCCAAYACTGCCAGTTCTCTCAAGCATTTAATCCCCTGTTCTATGGTCTTCCACAAGATTTGATGTATCTGGAGACCTTCTACACATATGTATCTTTCCCTCACACTTTTTAGGAACYGTGCCCAGAGACTGAGAGTTTCAGGCCCCCTTGCCATCCCTTGGTCAATAGCCACATCACCTGACAGGGATCCCAACTGTATCGCTTCACCACCATCCAGCATCATATTGTCACCTGCGGTGTGCCAGGTGCAGACCAGCCAGCCCAATATCGATTCATTAGGCTGTCTTTTGTAATCTGTACTTAGGCCACAAACGTTTTCTAGRGTCAGAGACTCAACAATAACTTCTGGTTCAGATTCCCCTGCCGGCTGTGAGGTTATTGGCTGCCCATCATCATCTACTGGGTGAATGGATTTGGTTTTGTGTTTCCTTCTCTGGAGAGGGGAAACTGCTACTGGCTTAGGCTCACTGTCTGGTTTAGCTGCAGCCTGAGTRACTGGGGTGTCTGCTGACTTGTCYTCTGGCCTCTCTGGCTCTGTCTCCTGCCCTTCAGCTTTGAGCAGTGTATGATAAGCTTTAGCCAGGGCCCAACATATTGTAATAAGCTTCTTTTCCTTACAGTTCTCACTGCACATCTCTTTCAGATATTTCCCCACCTCAGCTGTGTTCTGAATTTTTTCAGGCAGGAAGTTAAAAGCTACTGGTTCAGAGAACTCCTTCAGTAGTTGGGCTATATTGTCCCATATCCCACACTGCTCAGACTTTTCCWCACGTGGGGGAGGTGTCTGGGTAGCCCATCTGGAAATCTCAGCTCTGATTCTAGACAAGCTGCAAACCATATAGAGCATTCCTACCAGATAAAACACCAGGAAAATGGCATCATTAACATCTGCGGGAAACTGAACATCCTCAAAAGGTGATATGCCAGATTTGAAGGGGAAGAAGGAGATGAAGGGCTGGGAAACATCATGCCCTACTCTTCCTGTAGCAGACAGGCTGTAATTACTAATAAAACCCCAAAGCAGGTTACTAAGACTAGGATGGAGAAACAACATAGCATAGCAATTTTCAAAAGCTCCTAGTACCTCTCTTAAACCTTCATAAATCATCACTACCACACCTATAAATATAGTAAATCYGATTCGTGTCCCTGATCTATAAAACTTACATGTAAGGGACAATATTGTCCCTATATGTGGGTAGGCAAATAGGCCTAGAGACCAGAATGACAAAATTACTTCAAACAGCATGGTGACTTCTAACTGTACCCCAATAGCAAGCCTTTAAAACCAGAATGCAATTATTACAATTTTTCTCTTCACTTTCTCAAGCCACACATTGGGCACCAAATTTGTCTTGGTTTGAGATAGTGTTTTCAGAGAAAAAAATGTTACAGAGTAAATGTTTCCTCTGAAGTGAAAAATTTGATAATTTTTTCACACCAATATGAAATAGATGGTCTGGCAAAAGTRAAGAGAAAAAAAAAAGTAGTTTATTAACAAAACACAGTGCCCACAGGACACAGATAAAAAGTAACTGTTAGCTATTTAAAAGTCCAGGATGGCACGCTGCTGTCTCCCCCACAGCCACTCAACCACGGGGTGTGGAGAAAAAGATGGCACAGCCCCTGCTGAAAAAGGAAAAAGTAACAAAAGAGAAAAAAGTCCAGTGGTGCTTGGGCAACAGTGAAAAAAAMCTGATGATAGTCCTCTCCTCACTGTGAATGAAACAGAGGGCTGGGTGTGCTTTTTCTGTCACCGGCTTGTTTTTTTCTGGAGTCCAGGACAAGACGGAGCAGTGTGGCTTGTCCTCGCCAGCCACCGAATTGCTCTAGAAGAAAAATCACAGGAGTCGGAGACGGGATGGTGGTCCAAGGAGAGCTGTTTGCTCAAGCTAACAAATCTGAGCTAGCTAAATGGCAACAACATATCTCCCCTGCACGTAGCAAGAAGACCTCCCGCAGCGCCAAGCAGAGCTCCAAAAGCCCAACTGCTGCGTGGCAGCCCTGGCTTTTAAACTGCCCCTTCTTCCAGGTTGGAGTTAAAGGCACAGACACCCCTTTAGGCATACAAGCTGATTGAATATAGGAATACAGGATTGGCACAAAATCAACCCAAGACACAAACCCATCCAGCAGTTAAACTGCCCTCAGTACAGATGCAAGCACCATACATTCAAAGTGGCAGATAAACTGAAGTGTTACTGGAAAAATTATTTACAATTGCACAAATGGCAGATAGATTTGGATACACAGCAAAGTGGGTTCTTTTTAGGAAAACAAAACTGCGATGACTCACTGCAATCTTTTGAAGTACAGACATGTTCTAAGTCAACTTTACAGCCTAGTAACATAAGGAAATTGAAGGGATGGCCAAAGAGAGTCATGATTAGCAAAGACAGAAGTTTGCCTCCTATTCTTACTATTGTCTCTTATGAAAACTGATAGTACCATACAGCTCTCTCACACCTCTGAACCATTGAATTGGAGCAGGAAGAATATTTGCATTTCATTTTTATGCATTCTCAGAACTCACATCTCTTATAGGACTGATATTTTTCTATGTAGATATTTTTAAATATCCATAATACTTGTGGTTGTGTTCTGAGTTCTGTTATTTGATGCATCAATTGCCTTTTCTGTTTCTTGATATCACAGAATGAGCTATATAATCTGCAAGTAGAGAACCAGTATCTTTGCCTAGTTCTAGTGCAGAGATGACAAGCCATCTGGGTATAATAAAGTATATATGTACATAATACTGACTTTTTGTGATCTTATTTGAAGTAGAGTGCTGCAGTATGTCTTCTGTCTTCACCCCCCGTGAAATGGATAAAGTTCTGATGTCCATGACCCAGGCAATGAATTTGCAACTTTAGATCAACTGAACACAAATGAAAGAGCCAGCAAGTTAATTTAAGGTAAGCTGTTTGACGTAGCATTGAAAGACATAATAGAAATTCCAAGGCCAGAACAAAGACAGATAAAAATGAATTCTAATTACACTACAATAATTTCATTTTAAAGTATCTTTAACTGCTGGCAATTTTATGTCTTTTGTTGTTAAATGGTCATTTTTTCCATGTGTTTTTACATTAATATTTTGTATGTTTGTTTTCCTATAAGGTCAATATACAATCAAACTGAAAAGATGTTATCTACAAGGACTATGTTGCATAGTAATCCAGGCAAATTTCCAATAATCTTGTCTTAAATTTAAGTTTAAAGCATATCTACAAATTTACATTTTCCTGTATAGCCACTACGTTCTCCTTGTAGCCAAACTTTATTAATGTTTTTATTTTTTTTATTGATTCTTCCCCAGGATATGTGTTATTTTCAATCAGCCAATTTACTCTGTGCTGCATGGATTATGTCTCTCCTGTTGATCATACTCTCCTTGGTGCTGTGTAATTACTGGAGTCCTTCTGGTTTTTTTTTTATTGTCACAGAAAACAACAGTTTTACCATGTTGATAAAGCTAAGACACTCTGCATATGAAGGCAACTACTTACAGGACAGAAGTTTGGATTATTTTCCAAAATTTGTGTAAAGAAACCAAGTGTTCAAGTTTGCTTTGTGTTTTAGTTTGCTTAGCTGGAAAGATATAAAACTGTATCTCATAAAAACCAGGCTACAGATAACATTCTGAAAGATGTAATCCTATTCCTTCTCCAGATATGTTATTAGGAAAAAAGCTTTAATTTCATGGCTTTAGTAAACAAAATAGATTAGCTGCACTTATTAAATAGATATTTATTTTAAAAATTAACATTGCAGAATCAACAACACTGATCACAAGTTAGAAAAATGTCTGATTCACAAAAAATCTAATCTAATAATGTCTTTCAAATGTCCTTCTTTTCTGTGCCTTCACTTAACCCCCCAAAAAAATATACAGTTAAATTCCACCAGTCTTCCAAATATGCCCATTAATCATTTCCAAGTAACATCAAAATAAAACAAATTTTTGCTATGAAGGCATTTTGAATTTGCACGACTTGGGCATTTGACTACTACAATAGGAGATTGCTTTGCTCTTGTCATTCAGCTGACACTACAGCAATATGCTTCAAACTGGATTCAAAGGATTGATTCAAACTCTGTTCTTGTCTAGTACTTTTAATAGAGCATTACCCAACATAAAATTGTCTCTGTAATGTCAGTGCAGCTGATCTGTTGATTTCGTTTGCTGTGCACTGTTCCATATATTGGTACCTGACATTTAAAGTTCTGTATTCTGACTATTTAGCCTTTTGTCCTATCTTCCACATTTATGCCTAAATACCTGGAAAAAGCTTAGATCCCAAACAATAATGAGACACACAACACAAATGTACAATCAAACCAACTAGTAGATTTTTTTTCACAGTTTTGTCCTGTTTTAGCTGTTTATGGGACACATATTAAACTATGCTCTTTCAAATTGAAACTTTTGCTTTTTGTCTTCCATTTATTCAATTTTTCATGTATATATACCCTGTTTTTCCAGAAATCTGTAAGTTCCTAATCTTATTGATTTTATCCTTTCTTTCACTCTCMAATACCCTCATGCTGTATTCTCTGAAATGACAGATATGAATTATATTATATGAATTATATACAGTTTCTATATAGTTTGTAATATATTAATAAATTATAGGTAGTCACATATACTCCATATTTATCAAATAACTATCTCTGTAATAATTTAAGAGTGATAGAATAATTTGGGTTTCCCTTTTTTTACTCTCCTTTTCACAGGGGAGGTGAAATACTCACCTTAATTCTTGATACAAAAGGATGTTTATAGTTGTTAGTTAGGCTGAACCCTAATGCGTAATCAGGAACCTGGTATCTGAATGGCTGAACAATGGAGAAAACATCACTATGGGTCTGAAAAGGGCCTGACAGGGCAAAAAGCTGATATCCCTTTCTATCTGGGAAAACAGTTCCTAGAGGAACCTGTAGTCATGTAGCTCCTGTATCCTTTTTGAACAAAATCCTTCCCCTAGAATTTTCTGTTACTGTGTCAATTTCATTTAGCATAACAAATCATATAATCATAGAACGAATTGGGTTGAAAGGAGCCTGAAAGATCATCTGGTTCCAAACCCCCTGCCATGGACACAAATGCCATGCATTTGTGACCAAGTGGCTCACAGCCCCATCCAAACTGGCCTTGAAGACTTCCAGGGATGAGGCATTCACAATTCCTCTGGATAGCCTACTCTATAGTACCCTGTAGGTAAAGAAATTTTTCCTTAACTCAAATCTGGTATAGTATAAAACTGCTCCCCCTTATCGTGCGTAAAAAAACACTCTCTTTTTTTAAAAAGTCCCCTTTACATAAAAAGAATACCACAACGAGGTCTCCTCAGAACTTTCTCTTCCCCAGGCTGAACAGCCCCAGCTCTCACAGCCTGTCTTGATGTACAGGTGCTCCAGCCTCTAATTATCTTTGTGGCTTCCTCTGAACTTGCTCAGGCATGTCCACACCCTGTTTATGTTAGAGCCCCTGGAGAGGGACACAGCACTCCAGATGTGGTCTCATAGGAGTAGAGTACTCAGTATCATGTATAAATATGTATGTCAAGTAGGTTGTGAGAGAGATGACTATGGAAATTTTTTAATACTTAGGTAACTGAGTTTCATAATATTCTTCTGAGTATTGTGTCAATGACACTGTTCTCATTTAGAAATTACATACTGAGGCCCCAGACAAGCTAAACAACTGATCCAAGGTTTCCAAGGTACCTTGTCTCAGATATTGTATTGAGACCACTTCTAAAACTCCAGCTATTTTCCTGTGTTAAACATCCTTTTGAGGGGGAGCATAAAGGTTCTTTTTTTAAGGCATTTTCCCTCATCCTTGTACCAGGTAAGGAGCAAGGACAGAATACAAACATAGAGGTCATTCTTCAGTAATCAGCAAATTCAGCTAGGGAAAACTCTATTTAAACATTCCTTCACCCTCTATAAATCAGCTGAGGCATGGAGAAATCTGGACATTAAATTAATGACAAGAAAGAAAGTCTCCTCCCTTGCAAGAATAAAAATGGGGAAAGATTAGCCTTCATGCTTCAGGTACAGATTTCCTTAGTACATAAACCTCTGCTAAAGCCCCTGGCATTAGTTGCTCTGAGTTATATAAAGTATACTAATTTAGGAACTCACCTGACTTGGAATAACAATTCCCAAGTCTCTGCATTCCTGGCAATATAACCTCTGCCTCTATCTGTTCCCCACCAACCTGATATCTAGCCTCAAAGACAAGTTTTGGATTACAAAAGGGTTTATTTTCTTAATTCCCAGGCCTTTGCACTGAAATGAGTCCCATCTCTTCCACAATGACTCAAAGTGTATTTATTCATGCATACACACACACACAGATGTTTTATTGTGCTCACTGCACCTTAAATTACAATTAGAAGTGTTTCTTGTAATGAAGATTTTGTCTGTTTTTAGTATTCTTATAAGTAAAGGTTTGTTGGTTTCTGACAGCTCAAGTCACCAGAGGCATTTGATAAACTTTAATCACTGTCACAACTATAAAGGTCACACATGGTAACAAAAGCACAAATCAGCAGCTATAATACTGGGATATGAGTGAGAGGGGAGAGTGTGTGCACACACAGGTGGGCATGTGAGACAATGCATTTCACAAAAACACTGTCAAAAAGTTACATGTTTATTTTCAGTTTAAGATTACCTGGGAAGTATGAAGCTCTTAAGTATTAAGCTCTTACATGCTTTTTTTTAATATTGTATCCATGTCTTTAAATTGCATTTGAACATACAGCAGTTATGTAAAGTGGTACTTTTTGCATGTCCCTAAATTTAAACATGCACACACAACTGTTTCGTTTTCTACCATAGGAAGAATTATTGCCTTGAACAGAAATACCATAATTTGAATCTAGTTCTGTTTTTTAATAATTATAAATATCTTAATTAAAAGACCAGAAATTTTCCCTCAGATAATCAAGACCAATTCAAAGCATTTTGGTCTATTAAAATGGTAACTTCTTTTAGCATTTTAAGTTCCTCAAAATTTCCCAAATTCAGAAGCTATACAACATATGTTTGTAAGAATTCTCATATGTGGAGAAGCCAGGCCCAATGTCTCATGATCCTGTTTAGAACAGAAGGCTGAAACAGATAAGATCCTGAGGCCCCTTTGAACACGATTTCTAGGATCCCATGTTAAACCTAAGTCACTGATAAACTTTCTTTTTTAATATATTATGCGGGGAAAAAAGTGGCCCCACAAGTCCTGAATCTGAAACTCAGCCAATGTTCTTATATGACTGAGTCCTGGGAAACAAAAGGGAGTGTTAACAGCCTGCATGAAGGAGGAATACCACAYCCTTGGCTACTTTTGAGAAAAGAAGATTGGAATGTAGAATTTATAATGTAGGTGGCTGACAATTATAAACATTACTAATACTGTAGCTTTTGCAAAGCTACMAATCATATACTGATTATTAATTAAACAGCTGTCTCTTAACCAATGTATGTTTGACAAATGTGTGTACTGTGTGGGAGCCCTGGCTGTTTTACAGCAATATGAATGYGTGTGGGGGTTGGGCACAGATATAGTGTTGGGAGGTACTAGCTGATGCGGTCAGCTACGGAAGTAAACAGGATTGGTCAAGTGAAACTAACCCACGAATTAGAACAAGGATCATGGCGAGTGGACATTGGGAGCTGCTTGATCGTGTCACTAGCTGAGACGTGTATGATTGGTGTAACTGCATGTGCGGCAGATAAAAATGTGTATATAACACATGCTAGTCTGCTGGTAAGAGTCAGTTAATAAAGAAGAACGTGGACCGGCTTCACTTGGAGTTCACGTCATCTTTCCTGGGGGCCACAGCAATACTGGTTACTAAAGTGGGTAAAAGAGGCTTGTCCCACAATAAAGTTACCAACTTTTCCCTTGCCTAGAAGTAGTACTCAACTTTCCTAAATGTTGATGCAGTAATGAATAACTTTTCTCCAAACATAAAAGACTCCCTGAGGTATATGAGAACTATCTATCACCTCAGAAATTAACTCAGCATATTATTAAGAGTTCTCCACAAATTTATTGGTTTTCCAATGCTGTTCCTATTTTCAAAGTAAAATAAAGCTTTCTGATGTATTCAGCTCACTCTCTCGCTCAGAAAAATCTCTGAAATGCATTTGGTTTAGCTTAAAAATAAATGTGCTTGTATTTACCTAAAGAAATGCAACATTCCGTTCTAACATGAGTCAAAGAGAAGATGCTAGAATCGTCTGTCACATATTTTCATTGTTTGAGAAACATCATGAATGGCTGAGAATTTATCTGCCCAATAGATAGTACCTCTCTCCAAGATTCTGCGTCAGYAGACAAGCAAAAAAAAAAAATAATAGTTCAAATCTCTGAAATCTTGCAAAGCTTATACTGGAAGTTCTCCAAGGTAATTTTATCACTTCTGCTTTCAAAGTGATATTAGACATATTTAAATTTTTCAAACAAGATGTGATGCACCTCAAGGGCCATCAAAAAAGGATATTAAAAAGAACTTTCAAATCTGAGATCACCAGGAAATATGAACTCCATATTGAGTTAGCTAAGAAATCATTTTACAGCATTCGTTCTTAATTCTTTGGAGTGATCCTTATTGTTCAGGAAGGACAGGACACACCAGTTGTGTGCCTTAAACTTGTGACAAAACTACAGGGGTTTCAAATTAAAAAAATAAAATAAAATAAAAAAGGTACAAAACCMAAATGATCTCACAGCATCAATCAGTGGAAGTTTACAGCTCTGCCGCAGTAGTACCTAAAGCCTGTTAAGAGGCCCTGGCTCTTTTCTCTTCAGCAGCTTATCTGAAGTTTTAACTGTAATTCTTAAAGCAAGAATTACATACATCTATCACTTTTTATTCAATTACAGAAGAAAATAATGTGAAGAAATTTAATATTAATTTAATACTTAATATTAAACTTTTACAGCGGAATTAAAGCAGAATTATATATTAAAGGTTAAAAACAGTTCTGTGGAAATCTATTATTAACAACTTGATAATGATGATAATTCAATGCTCGACATGACATTTCACACTATTTCATGTGTGCAATACTTTCAATGCACAAGTCTATAGGATTAATGCACATCATAAAGGAAAAGCCCTCAAGAGAAAAGGTTAAATGTTTAAAAATAAACTAAATTAATATCCTTAGAACTTTGAATATTGATTCTCTTCAGCTGGAATGGATGAAGCAGTAATCTATCTCTGCAAAGGTTCAAGGCATGGGATCCTGAGGCTAAAGATCATTAGTTCTAATCCTAGCTCAGACAAAGTTAGTTTTATGTTAGTTTCAAATTACATATCATTTGCACTAGCATTTATTTCGTAGTTGAATATACATCAAAACATGTGGGTCTCCTCTGATGATGATTATAATACTCTGAATAAAGTTTCATTCATTGCCCATGAGATCTGGTCCCTGTGGAACAGCCTTATTTTTATTCTCCAAGCTTGAAATGTATGAGAAATTATTCCCATCATTCCTGCCCTGTCCAATTGCAATATTCAGTGATTAGGCACATAAATCACATTATGTCACAAAAAAATTTCAAGATTAATTTAATAAAATAAGTAAATCTAATTATTTAAGTAAATCTAGGTAGAAACATTGTGTTGAGTAAATTTACGTTAAACATTAGGGAATCTATTTTTCAGAACTCAAAAGAAACATTCTTACCTCCCTCACTTTCAATCCTTACAATTTAAATATAGAGTAGAGGATGTAATCAGTAGAGGATGTAAAACTAGAGCTGCGAATCTATCTTACAAACTTCTTTGCAACCAGATCATCTAATCTCAGTATTACCATATAATTTATCTTTAGACATGATCTGAGATCAGGCAAACCACCAGACCTCACATTTATTAAGATTTAAAAAACTGTCTCTTTTTTCCAGTACTACTGGAATATCAGGTTAGTGAAAAGGCAATTAAAAATTCATGATCAAATATGTGTTTTACCTGGATACAGGTGAAGGAATACTTTAGCTCTTTCCATTAAAATAACGCATGAATACCATAAGTCTTGAGATAACCATCTTATTTAATTAACTGCCCAGAGGACCAGCTTTTCTGGATGATTATCTAGATATTCTGTAAATTTCAACAACTTAACATTGTTCAAAATTTACTCCAAACTCACTAAATTCATACTGATTGTTTGCTGATATACTGCTGCTTTAATTGAGTGAGGTCTCCTTACTTGTTATCTTTTCACTCTCTCATCTTCTAAATGAAAACTACAGAGGCTGAATAGATGTGCATTGTCCTAAAGCTTTGGCATCTAAAATTATTTCATTCACACCTATGGTGGCCTTTCCCTGATAATACATTATTATGATTTATTATTATTGTTATTTATCAACCTGGCAATGGTTAGTGCATTACCAAATGGATTACTAAATTTGTCATCATGCCTTTCTGATGATGGAAGACACCTGAACCAAAAAACTGGTGAATGGCTTTCCATAATCTGAACTAGGGTTTCTAAAGCTCCTGAAATGTTTTTAATTATATTTTTTATCATATATTCAGATAATGTGACCTTTTTTTAGAACAGATAATTGGGCAGACTAACTTTAGTTGCCTAAAGATCAAGTAATGGCAACTTAAAAATCCTCACAAAAAATAAATTAGAAATTAAAGATTAAACCATGCAATTTCGTTTGATTACATACATGCAGAAACCAATTATGAGATTCATCAAAGTTCATGCTATTTCATGTGAAATGGGCCCTTAACCTACTGTCACAACTTTGCCTATCACAAAAATATGTTCACATAACATAACTCAGACTTACACTGAAGATCAAATACTAGACCATTTCTTCATGTTTTATGTCTTACTTACAGGAAGTGCTTCTTGACCTACGCTTCTGTCAGAAGACACCATGATGTTTCACATGTCCACATGTAGAAAAATAATGTATGCAGAGGAAGTTAGAAGTATTCATTATTCAGTTCAAATAAAATTAGTTTCGTGATATAGAGAGTTAATTTTATTATCAGTTTTCCCACTGAAATATCTAAAAGAAAACATGCAAATATTTGCATATATGATCTTCAATCAAAAAGGCTCTGATCACAATATTTGAACTGTAAACTTTTAGTGGCTGAGAAAAAAGAAGACAAAAGGAAATGAAGTGCAGGGCTGGGGGAAACAATGCTGATGGAGATAAAAGGAAGAAATTAGCTTTGGATGTTGTTTTAAAAAGTTAATAAATGCCAACAACTTCATCATCCAGCCATTCAAAAACAGTAAATTTTGTAATTAACTGTCCATGCTAGGCATATTTCCATGCAACTTCCTCACATCTCTCTTTCTCAAACCACCAACACATTTATAACTTAAGTATGAGTAGGGTCTCCATCCCAATTCCATGTCTGATTAAAAATCAAGTCAGATGCCTTTCAGATTATTAGTATTCCTTGTCAACACCTATCAAAGAAATTTTTTTTGTAAGAAAAATAACCATTTCCTTCTCAAAAAGAAAACACTTTGAAAATTACAATATTCTTCTGTAAAGTCTTAAATATCACAGTTGGCTTTATCAAACACTGTTTAACCCACAGAAGGATTTTGCCATTAGACAAGCACAGAGCAGACAGGATGGGTCTAACTCCAAGCCTGGTGGAAGAAAGGTCTGGTTAGCATATCCTGAGTGCACAGCCAGACAAAAAATTAACACTGTGGTAAACTGTAAAGAAACAACCACTCAAACTCATATCACCAAAGATCCCTTTAGGTTTTGGGACTGATGGCATCTGGGATGACTGAAGCCCTCCACCATGAATATGCCATTGTGGATACCTAAAACATGGACTGTAAGTTAAGCCACCAAGATGGGAACTTGAGATAAAATAAAGATGTTATTATTTTCTGTTATCTCAGGCAGAGATGGCGGAAAGCAAAACTGAGGGAGAAGAATGTATCACTGATAATTGCAGAATTTATGTACCACAAGGAAAGCCAACTCAGCTACTGTGCTGAAATCCGTTCAGGCAAGGGGAGATAACAACCACTGATTCAAAAACCCCACCAACTCAAAAGAAGAAAAAAACTGAATGTGGGACTAAGCATCATTAGAAGTGAGGGGTTCATTTAACCAGTAGAAAAAGACAACAGTGTAAAAAATGAGCATTCATTTGTTTGCTAAAATACATAAATAACGAAAAGTTTTGAATTACTTGGGGATCCCCACTGTTGAGAAGTCTAGGCTGAAGAGAGACCAAGAGGATGCTGCTGGATCTATGGGTGATGACTATCTTCTGCTTAATCTGTCTCCATCTCCTCTCCCACTCTCACCCCTCAAACTTTTCTTCCTATCTATCGCTCTACCTCACATTTACTTTTAAATAATAACCCTACTTCTGACTTCAGTGCATGATCTTGTCTTCTCTCAATAATATCTTAACATGTCCCACAATATGCCCTAACAGATATTATGCCCCTCTATCATTGTACTTTGTCACTTTTATAAATTATCTTGATTGTATGCTCTACAGCCTTTAAATTCTTCACAATTTCATGTTGTCCCACAACATTCTCAGAGAATTCTCTCACAATCTTTCCTTTTTTTTTTACTGTAAAAGATTGGAGACTGCTGTCTTCTCTTCTTTCTCCTCATTTGTTACCAGTTGGGAGAAAAGGGATTCATAAAGTCAATTATTAGAAGAGATAGCAATTTCAATTAGCACAGCAATTTTCATATAGCATAGTGTCCCAAGGCACTTGAAAATAATATATTGTAAAAGGACTGGGTTATTTTTAGTCTCATTTTTAACTGCTGTCACCTACTTTACCAACTCACTTTCCTTCAGCATGCTTCAGTTGAAGTATAGATCATGTATAACTCTCTGCAATTAAACAGTCAGAGCAGGAAGACAGAAAGTGCAGCAGTTTTTAATTCATTAACTATTCACCTTTGAAGACCTCTGTTTAAAACTTACTTCATCTCTGTTTACCCTAGGCCCATGTTGACATACCTGATATATCTGCCCCTCTTTCTGAGCCCMAGCCATCATTAAATGCAATACTTCAACCATACACCAGAAAGAAAAAAGGGAATAGCAAAACCTTGCACTTCTCACTGATCAGACTTTTCAGTGCTCTTCTTTTTTATGTCTATTTTAATATTCCCTTCTTTGGGAAGAGGTAATTGGGAAATTGGCTCTCTTTCTGAACTGACTTGTTTCATTTGATGCTAGTATAGGCTACTGGGTATGTCAGCTTGGGAACATTCTGCAGTGACTTTCTCTCTAAATTAGCTCTGAATGATTTCAAGTTCTCTTCATCATGCCAGCAATGTTCTTGACCATACTGAATTTCTATATATTAAATACTACCAGCATTTGCTGATCTTTTGCCATTAGGGGCTCCTACAATTCTCATCAGGAACTTCCAGTGAAAAGTGTGCACTGTATTTATGCAATCCAAACACAATGCTTACTCAATTGACCTTAAAAAAGTTGTAAAAAAGCACCCAGAGACCCTGGGGAAAAAAAAGCCTTATCTTCTACAAACTCTTTCAGTATCAAATCAATAAACTAATGCAAAATATTAAGCATATGAGTCCAACTATCCAAAATTATCTCTTTTGGCTGCTTTCAGTCCTGTCTTTCTGTGATTCCAACTAACCACAGAACTATTGAATATACATTTACAACTTCCTTTCAAAAAGGTAGAAAAAAAGTCAGTCTTTTCCATACCTTCATAAATTCACTAACAGATCTTCATATAAAGTCACTGACAGCTCTTAACTCCCAATACCTTTTAAAGGCAAATGTGTGATTTCAAAAAGCAGAAACTGGGGCAATTGGTCCATTCCATACTCACACAGACACACACACACATCTGTAAAAGGCTGCAATAGTTTTCACCTAGAAGGAAGCTCTTTATTTTCTGGAGCAGAAATACACGCCTCCTTTTTTTTTGGGCATACGTTGGACATCGTTGTAGTACATCACAAATTCCCATGCATCATGATGGCAGCCAAAGAAAGGCTAGGGAACTCTGCCCTTCTGTTCTTCCTTTGAATACACAAAATACACATATAGATAAATGACACTGAAATTGTCYGAGGGAAAACACTTGGGTCGAATTGTCTGTTTTGCAACCTGTGTTGGTTGTGCCAGTTTAAATACTTGAAATAGCTCTAACTACCTATGAGATCTTGGCAAAACAATGGAATTAATAAATAACTGACCAAGCAAATATCCTATTTTAAAGCTTCTCTTGAGAGAAGCATCCCACAGATGAGGAAAAACAATGTTCTGCAAATGTTGTGAAGTAATGATGCCTGAAGAAGGCTCAGAAATAAAACCCCAGAGACTAGTGTCAATATAGCAAGTATTTGTTTATTACAGCGCTGGTGTAGCGCTGGAGGTGAGGGGGATTTCTCCTCCTAACCCACCTGCCTTTGCTTCAAATTAGCACATATTTATACAGTAAGCATGGTGTAACATGAACATTGTCACTGCCCCCCATACGCCCACCACACACCCATCACTATACATGGGCACAGAAATACATGATATCATAGTTTTACRAGACAGCATGTGTGATCCTCAATTCGGTGATGGCAGGGGTCTCCCTCTAAGGAGATACCATCCTCTTCATCATGGTGGACTTTTCACCTTTGTCTTCAGGGCAAGCGCAGTTGTGACGTTCATGGGTTTTTCTAGTCCTCCAAGTTGGAATTTTCAATTATTTTGCTGACTGTCCTGTGCTTCTGCCAAGTTCTAGTTAGTGCTTTCTACTGCTCCTCGTTTATAGCATCTACCCGTCTCCTTTCTTCAGAACTTTTTCTGATTTATGCTTCTTGGTGATTTCACATTTCTATGTACTAATCCAGCTGGTTAGATTACGTGCAGCTGGCATACTATATGTTGCTAATCAGCAATATATAAAAAGGCTATCATTGATAATATATTGAAAGTGATTACATTGTATTTCAATAATATGTAAAAAGCTATTACATTCTTATACTGAAAGTTTTCAATTAATAGGCCTCATAAGCACCTTGTCACTTTGATATAGACGATATGTAACAGCATTTAACAATATAAAATTAAGTTTAAAAGGACCTTTTCAATTTGAAAGCTTTTTGTTACGAATTGTGTGTTACTCCCACTGCAGTTCTGTTGAGATTACTTCTATCTGGACCTGATACATACGCAATGTACTGCTGCTTTTCAACTTTGATTATTTCCTTGTCCTTCAAAATTGCAACTGCCTTGAGCCTTTCATCTATTTCAATAAAAAGAAATCTTCTCATTTCATTCAATTATGTGTTAGACAGAATTTAAACTGATTGCCTCCTGCAAGCTCTTTGTTAGGCAGCTTCTTTCAATAGTTTTATATATACATATACATCATAGTATTGTTGTGTGTTTTTTCAAATTACTGGCAACATACCTAAATGAATAGCATCACTGTCAAATATATGCCATCAAGTCTAGAAAAGGTTTATGTTCCATAGTATCTGTGCTTTTTGTTGTAAAAAACACAGCAGTTTAAGCACTTGCTATCACATTCTCAGGTCTAGCCAAATAGCAATTAAGCAGTCTTTATCCTAATTACATGAATGAAAGCATCTTTTACATGTATGAAGCTGCAAAATTTAGTCCATTATATGTAAAAGCTTTGTAAATGAAACAACCTCAAGAAACTATCTCCCCTGAACTGGTTATCTACAGATTTCTGTAAATGGCACATGGTTTCAACATAAAACCAACTTCCCAATCATTTGGAGATCATCATCACAAGTCTTTATTTTCATCCCTTAGCTGTTCTCGTGTCAGAATATGCCTCCTATGCATATGCATGGTTACAATTAAGGAAATTCAGAAAAGGCATATAAATACATTTTCCAGAAGAAAACATAAGGTGACAGCCTGCAGAATTATCCTGGGACTGAACCAAGTACATTTTACTGTGATGTCTTTATGCACTCCCTTAGGTTCTGTGCTCGGTGCACCTGATACCTCACAGCATGCCAAGGGTGGGAATGTGGCTTTCAGACTGAAAGTTTAATGCTTTCTTATGTATTTTTAGTGTTCTCATCATCTCAAGTATCTTCAGTGTGATAAACACATATTATAGTGTTGGCTTTCGCAGAGATTAAAGAAAAAGGGATGCTATGTATAGTGAATCATATTATGATGTCTTACTTGCAAAAGAAGTTTAGTTATGTGAACATGATTATGAAATAATTACTGTTCTTATTCTTCTGTAATTTAGATGTAGTTACGGGACACTTTCCAAATATTGTAGAATATGATTTAAACTTTTCCATGTAGGATTTTTCCTTACACATTATAGCAAAACTATGCAAGAAGTCACAGGGATGCGACTGCAATTTGCGATTGCTGGCTGCAATTTGACCAAAATATAAGAAAAGGAGAAAGGAATGCATGAGAAAAAGACCACCACGGAACCTGACCTACTAGAGGAATGCCATAATAGTTGCTTTGGTATGCATATTAGAAAAATATCTTGTCGGAGTAGCCTGTAAAACATACATCGTTTATGGCACAAGGAGTCTGACTGGCGAGAACACCAACCATCGGATGGGCTTATCTGCACAGAAAGGTCAGGCACGTTGGGACTCCTGCTATAAATACTTCTCTATCGACAAGAATTATCTGCTGAAGTTGTGGAATAGGAGTCACACAAACATTACCCCAGGAGCATAAAACAACAAGAATGTTAAAAAGACAATCCATGACAGATTTAAATATGCATAAATGTCTATAAATAGGCATTAGGCTGATGTAACACAAAATGTATTTAAAGAAGTTTCTATCCATACCCAGTGTGCAGATCTGGCAGATAGCCAAGCATCCAGTGCCACATGCTTTTGCTTTTATGTACCCTCTTGTCATCTATTAAAATCTTTTAAATTTCACCAGGAGAGTGAACTTCGTTTCTCACATTCAGGGAGAAGGACTGAGAGAGACCAGTCTAATTCTTATTCATGCCTCAACATAKGTTCCACGAGGTAAAAAACTGCTTTTGTGAGCAGTGTGCATGCAGGGAGCCTTGTCCCTCTGGAGGTTTTGCCTGGCAGCCAGTCATGGGACAGACAACTTCCCCTACTGGTGTGCAAGCACCCTACCCCCACCTTGTTGGTGGATCAGATGCCCGGATGCCCGGGAAAAAGTGCACGAAGAAAGCACGCGGAAAAAGGGCATGGGAAATAGGAGGGCGAAGCATATAAAAGCAGCTAACTGCGACACAACGGGGGCCATTTTCCTTGGAGTTCTTGGAGGGAGCAGGGACCCCCTTGGAGAGTCACCTTGGCCTCCCCCTCCTCCCTCTCTTTTCCTTTTCTTTTCTCCCTGGGGTCCTGCCTTACCTGTCCGCACCTGTCCTGCCCTTGTGCTCTGTTTTGCCGCTTCCCCGAGGCAGCTCGACACTGCAACAACCTTGTGTTTACTGTCTCCCCCACAGAGCCGCCGCCTGCAACAGCCGCTGTCATGGTTCCCGCAGCAGCCTGCAGCAGCCAGCCTGCCCACAGCCGCCGCCGTGTGTCTCGCAGCAGCCCGCAGCAGCCAGCCTGCCCACAGCAGCCGCAGCTATCCCACGAGTGTGCCCTTAGCCATGGCAACATGTTCTCCGCCGACAGAAGAGACACGCAGAGGCTGCTGTCTGGAAATCGYGCCCAGCCCACCTCGGSAGCCGCGCAGGCTCCTCGCGGTTCGCAGCACACGCTCCTTCTGCCAAGCTGACGTCCACGGGGCGCCCGGGGTACAGTGGTAACAATCTGTCTGCTGTTCTGTCCCTGTCCGTTTCTTTTTCCCTCTTTGTTCCCTTTGCTACCCCCCTTGGTAGGAAGCAGTAGGAACACTTACCCTTCTTTATCAATAAACAGTTCTCAGATATAATACTGCTGCATTTGCGCTTTATTTTTTGTCCAAGAAAGCTATTAAAAGAATCCTCCCCAACTGCCTCTTTTCAAGCGGGACGGGACAAGGACCCTATTGCTTTCAATGTACAACTGCTCTCCATAACCTCGCTTTTGCTGTCTTTAAAGAAGGCATTAAAAGGTACCCTACACTTAAATATTTAACTGCATTTACATGGAAACTCTCCTACAGACATTATGCAGGACAGATCTCACAGGGATGCTTTTCAATATATTACCATATTTGGAAAGTATCAGTTTTGTAGACTTAACATTCAAACATGATATTAAGAGTTTCAGGGAGCTCAAATGGATAGTTTTCCATGTTTTCCAGGAATCAGACACTATTGTAATCAAATTTCAAATCTAGTTTAACGAACTCTGTAATTCTACTCAGTCCTAGCTCAAGCATTTGATATTATTTCCTCTCGCCTGGTGGCTGTGCAACAGTTCAGTTGCTGAAATTCTTCATGGAGAAAGGGCACTTGATTTTCTGTAATGCTTATTCTGACAAAAACAAGACTTTGGTGTCAAATGATGCAAACTTTACCCTGTATTTTAACAAATTTTCTCTTTCTGCTTGTGTAATCGTCTCATATGTTTTCTCTAAGATCACTTCATCCTTCATACATTTCTACTTGAGTTTTGCAATCACATAAATTTAATATTTGCGCAAATCAATGCAATTTTGTACAACGCCAATCAGAAATGAGGAATGAAGCCATTTACAGGGTTTTTTGGGGAAGGCACAAAAATATTCTTCAGGTACAAATACGCAGTAGCAGTAGCTGTAAAAAGTGAAAGACAATCTCAAGCAAAAAGATGTCAATCTACCCAGGTCAACTCCTGCTTTTTCATTAGGGAACTATTTTGTACAGTGTTATAAAAATTCCCTTCTCTATTACTCAAAACACTATTTATATTATGAAAGTATATTAATTCTGTTTATATGTGAAGTATATTTAATGTTCATACATAATGTATATTAATGCAATGTAATGAGTTACTGAAATTTTACAGGAGATTTTGGTGATATTCATCCTTAAGAAAAACAAACTAAAAGGCAGGCTGGCCATGGAAATAAGGACTTGGCTTTTTGGAAGCTTAGAGCAGTCCACGAAAGACAAAGGATACAACTGAGGTAACACCAGCATCCTAGCCCCAATATATGTTTGAAACTCTGTCATCAGGATCTGCCATCAAAGACACGTCACTACTGCAGACTGATCCCAGGTATAAATAGACAAGAATACTGCAGAATTACAGTTGCTTTAAAAACTTTTACTGTGGTTAGTAATGAGCAGCATGGGTCATAGGACTTAGTCAAACCATGTTGTATCTGAATATTTAAAGTAAGAACCCCACTGTGTTGGTTTTGCTTGGCCCAGTTTTTGGAAGTGGGGGAGCCAAAAAAGATGTCTTCTGTGAGAAGCTTCTGGAGGCTTCCACCCTGACCAGCAGAGCCAATCTCTGTTGGCTGTGAGGATGATGGATGTGCCACTGGCCAAACCTTGGCCAAWTAGAGATGGTGGTTACACCTCTGTGAAAACGTATTTAAGAAGAAATCAAAACAAAGTGGGTAGACACAGTAGTTTAGCCAGAGGAGGTGAAGACATGTGAGGGATATAGACACCAAGGTCAGTGGAGAAGGAGGGGGAAGAGCTGCTCCAGAGGTGGGATTCCTTTGCAGGCCATGGTGATGACCATGGTGGAGCAGGCTGTCCCCCTGCAGTCCATGGGATCCACAGAAGGTGCAAACATCCACCCAAAGCCCTGGAGAAGGGAGGTACCTACACTGGAGCAGGTGGATGCCTGGAGGAGGCTGTGTTCCAGTGGGAGACCCATGGAGAAAGAATCCTTGCTGCCCAGATGGAACAGCCTGGCCTTAGGCCTACACACAGTGGACCAGGGACCCCATGGAGCAACAGTGCTGGGACAACTGTCTGCCCGTGGGGGGGACTCACGTTGCAGTGGGTCAGTGTGGACTGCTGCTCCCAAAATTGGACCCACGCTGGAGAGGTTCACTGAGTACTGTCTCCTGTGGGAAGGGACCCCACGGCATCGTAAAGGAAAGACTCCTCTACCTCAGCAGACGCAGAAGATCCCAGTGATGAACTGACCAACCCCCACACTCTGTTTTCCCCCACCTTTGCACTGTCAGTGAGAAGGGGAAGGGGAGAAGGAGTGGGGAGAAGATTGGTGCCTTTAAGGAGTTTATTTTATTTCTCATTCTCCTCCTCCGACTTTGTTAGACATAATTTCACTTCATAACTTAAGTGGAGGCTGTTTTGTCCTTGAATATGTTTCCTCTGGGTCCTTATCTCAACACATGAACCCTTTTGTTAATTGCTTTTTCTCTCCTCTCCTCTGCCCAGTGGTGGGCGGGGGGAAAGTGGCTGAGCAGGTGTTATGGGTGCCTGGGTTTTGGCCAGTGCCCAAACCACAACACCTGTGCAAAATCATATTTGAGGCACCGCAATATAAATAGGACAGCTCATGTGCATGAAGTAAAAGTTACTTTTGTAATTTTATACTTTGCATCCTACAGTGTCTCCTTGTTTAACATGGCCAGTTGCAAATCCTCAGCCCATCATTAAATATGACATTCATACATATGAACACAAATTCTACATTTCATGAGAGAACTAGGATACAAAATTATTCTGATTTTCTAAATTACTGGGGTAGAATGACAACTTTTCCCTTAAGACATTTTAGATAGCGAGTAGTAAATGAAAAGAAGTTGTGTACTGGAAAAAAAATCTGCTTTACTATAATTAGGCTTTTTTATTATTRTTTCATTAATAAATGTCTTTCCTTTATCTTGCTCATAGAAAGTGGAGAGAGATTACTTTCCACATTTTACTGATGGATAATGAAGGTACAATGAAAGCAACCTCCCAAGAATGAAAAACAGGAAGTTTGGACCAATTCAATAAATAAGATTCTGCAAGTTCAAGTCCCAGGCAAAGCACTCTAAATCATGAGTTTGTTTGAACAATCACAAAGTCGAAAATCTCCAGAGGGCAAATAAATTAAAATAAATTAATTAACAGTGGAAAGTAGTATCTAAAGAAATTCACTTTCAGACTTTTCAAAGATACTTTTTTAAGCATCCTTAAACAAATAAAGGTTGTTCAGGACATAAGTACTGAGGTTGGTAATATTGCCATTTTTGCAATGTTTCTACATACTTGAGAACCCTGGGAGTTACTTCTGGGAGCCCCAGAGATTGTACAAGGCACAAACCAATGGGAATCTGAGAGCAAGCAGTTACTAAAAGACACTTACAATGAGGAGACGGTAAAATGTTTCAATGCACTGTTGAGGACGAAGTGCAAACTGGTGTTTTGCATGGTGGTGCCAGGCAAAGCAGTAATGAGACAGACTGAATAATCCTTCCTCCCCTCTAGCTGTTCCCACCTTAGCCCCTAATCTTATAAAAAGTAAAATAAAACCCAAATACAAAACCCAGAAGCAACAATACTGTCCCCCCAAAAAAAGATCAGCCACCCACCCAAAAGTGATTCTTTTAGATTTATTCTGCTCTGTCCCAAATTCTTCATTTCCCCACCATTAACAAAGCACTACAAAGCCTTATTACTTCTACTGCTGAGGAGCCCTTCTAAGAAGAGAGAAGAAATTGCTCTACGTTCAAAGGATTATAATTTTTGTTTTGTATGTCTCTCAAATGAGATATGAAGACTTGTGCAAGTGCATTCTGTAAAATTCCTCTTTAGTTAGTTTATCTCAGCCCTAGGAGGAAATTCTGTCAATCTCAGATAATCATCTTAACAAGGCCCTAATCTGTGTCTCCTATATTAATATGCGATAAGAGGCCACTGCTGATAGAATATGAAATGTTTACCTCTGCAAGCATACATTACATCCCACAGAGAAATTGGGGCAGGGAAGCAGGAGGAACAGATATCCCTATGAAATAATCTGGACTGAAGCAGCTCTGCAAACAAGCAAATGATGAACTGCAGAATTCATATTTCAAAGGATCACTGAAAATCCCTGTATAAACAGCTCTGATATTCAAGTTCCTGTTAAAAGTAACAGTTGAACAAATTCTAAACAAATAAGAGGCTGATGATCTGGAACGTGGTATCAGCTTTTTTGTTTGTTTTTTTCAGCAAACGCAGGCAACCTTTCAGCCAATTTGTACTTAACAACAGCAAGAATCTGGACTGCAGAAAAGAAGCTCTCCTGTTCTTAAATGCACCTAAATGCTTATTAATGTTGTGAAAAGAAAACAAACTGAACAGCTAGAACTCCCTGCTGCAGGTTATGCTACATGAAAGATCTGGCTTGGAAAATAAACAAATGAGTAAATATAAAGGTTTGGAATTAATCCTCAAAACATGAAGGAGTTGATTTCTCTCTTCTTTAAATTAAAGTTTTGAATAAAAGAGTGAAAACTAATGGCCTGCCAGGTATTTACCATGGGGATCTCCCTGTATGGAAGTTTTAGAAAGAACATAATTTTGGATTTGTGGGATTGTTTCCCTTATCTTCTTTACATGCTCCTTTCATTATACTCTTGCTTGATCATGTAATTCTCTGTTTCATTACTTAGTGCTGTTGTCCCCTGCCAGAAATGCCACAGTGGAGCTATATTACTGTTGTTCATCATTACATTAGCACAAGATGTGTTTACTTTCCCTTCATGTTTTTTCCTTTCCCTAT
This sequence comes from Malurus melanocephalus, assembly GCF_030028575.1. Classification (NCBI taxonomy): domain Eukaryota; kingdom Metazoa; phylum Chordata; class Aves; order Passeriformes; family Maluridae; genus Malurus; species Malurus melanocephalus. The sequence continues at coordinate 135,638 of NW_026624150.1, forward strand.
TTGTCACGGCAGAGCCAGAAGCAGCAATACAGGGATCCATAGGAAAACTCAGATTGCTTTGTCTACTTGTATTATTAATTAATCAGTTTAAGGGATTGAAACATAGCTGAAGACAAAGGAGGGTGGAAAATCAATATTGCAACAGCAATAATTTCATTTCCTTAGTATGAAATATTGTATCTCTTGCAACGTTTGAATATTTCAAAAGTCATGCAACTAAACCAAATGCTTCTCTACTACTGGGGTTTAAGTTCGATTTTCTCGGCCAATGCACCAAAAATGTCATGGTTCAAATTCGACCGAAGGCCAAAGCATCCACAACATTTCCTTCCCCCCCCCCCCCCCCCCACCCAAAAAAGGCAGAGGGAAGAGAAAAAGCCCAATTAACACTAATTTTATGGCTTTTAGATAAGATAACATAATTGAAAGAAAGATACATATATGCTGCAGGAATAGACAGGATCAAAAAGCTCAAGTTGCAAAATAGATTTATTACTGAGGACTACTAAGAATACTACCACACTGGGGAAGGGGAACAAAGATAGGGACAAATTTACAAGGAGAAGAAAAAAAACCAGACATTTTTAGACACCTGTTATTCTCTCTGCAAACCTATCTCTCCCAGGTTGCCCCTCCCCGCCCCTCCATGCCTTTGGCACAAGGGGGGCAGGGCATGAGAATTTTAACATAGATCTGTTGCTGTTGGCCAGACAGCAGACACAAAGACACACATATTCACACACAAAAAGTGACAAACTTTATTCTGGGACAGGCCATCTTTTATCCACTTTAGCAACCAGTGCATACATTTGTGTCAAACATACATTGGTTAAGAGACAGCTGTTTAATTACTCATAAGTATATGACTGGTGAGTTCGCAAGAGCTGCAGTGTCACCAATGTTTTCAGTTCAGCCACCTGCGTTATCAATTCTACATTCCAATCTCTTTTTCTCAAGGTAGCCAAGGACATGGTGTTTTTCTCCCATGCAGCCTGTTAATACTCCCCTACATCTCCCCSTTTTTGTTTAATGCCATAATAGTCTGCACCTGTAGAATCATTATCTTAGCAAGGCTACTACCGATCATTTGTTGAACACAAAATAAAATACATGGGATAGATATCACAACCCATGAGAACCCATCAAAAACAACCATGCCACTGATAAAGAGACCCGCAGCATAGGAAACCAAAAAAGATGGAGTCCAGTGTCAGTAGGAAGAGAACTGCTTCTTCTGCACTTGGAAATGAGTGGCTACTATTCCAGAGCTCATATGGCCAGAGCTCCAGGGACATGCGGTTTAGGCAGGAGGGAGCCCATCAGCTGGCAATGCTGACTTTGACATTACTGAATGTCTTTCTGGAAGCAGGGAACAAAGAATGACTGAAGAACGTGTGTTCCCAGTTATTCAACAGAAACACAACAAGCCAAGAAGGTGTCCTCTGGGGCTGGTGCCGCTCCTGCACCGCAGATCAGGATGTCAATTCTTTGGTGTAATTGCTTCAATATCCTTCATGTTATCTCTGGGTTCACTCACATGCAGATGGCTGGTGTAGTGTCTTTAGCTGGGGTATCAGGGTATTGGACTGACCTCTCCAGTACAGTTTTAGCAGGTGAGCAGGTAAGCGCCTTGGACCTGTCAGTGATAGAACACAAGCATACCCTCTCCCCCAGGTTAGTAAATCATCTGGGCCTCGCTATTGCACACCCAATTGTAGTCTTACATAAAACTTTTGGAAATTRGTTCTGCGCATGCAAACCTTCAGAGCAGTATCACTCTGCCAGGGATCATAAGTGATGATCTGTGTTTGAAAAATGTAGTGTAAATATCACATTATCTAATTTGTCTTGAGGGGTTAATACTCCCCCTTTTTGTTTTTTCAATAATGTGTGCTTCTCTTAGTATGAATATTAACACAAAAGCAAAACAATACAGGTAATGAAGCAATAAGCTCACCATATGCTCAGCGTTAGCACCAAGCAAAAACAAATAAGGTAATTCATGCAATCAGTAATACACCAGTGAAAGGATTGTKATTTAGAAAGATGGATTTATCAACTACTTAAACACTTTCCTATTGCCCAGGGTCTGCAATAGCTGGCTAACCCGATTTCACAGGCTGGATCTGGAGAACCTTTCCCGGGCAAGGCTTCCAAGTTTACCCTGAAGGGGTTCCAGCTTTGATAAGCCCAAATTGGCAAGTCAAAGTGACTTGATTACATTTTTAGTGCAGAAAGACCTGGGTCTGTTGGCACTTCCCAAGCAGCCAGGGCCAGGGCTTGGCCAGAGTCTAGGCCTCAACTGGGAGGGATTCCCTAAAATATCCTACAATCAGGCTTCTAACAATCCCAATTGTGCAAGTTTCTTAAAATGATACATTTCTTGCAGATAACTATACAAGGTTATGTCTTACAACTATTAACATCCATAACCTGGAATTACACTCATTCTTCTGTACCACCTATGGAAGAAAAAACTGCAAAGATTGTTATGAATAGTCATCTTAATTAACCAATGCAGAACATTTACATCCATAGAACTTATGATTAAAGACTTAGTAAACTGCTTTTTCACATATTTACACAAGTTAACAGCTCATGTTTTTAAACCATCGCTAACCAATTTCCATCGTAATTGTTCCAGTTTTATCTTGTCTCTATAATGAAAAAACTTAATATTTCAATTTAAATGAGCATATTAGAACAGAATTTAAACTTAATTTCTTTAAACTTAATGTCATTCAAAAGCAACATCATCTAAACTTGACAACACCTAAGAGAAATTAAGTCTGACAGAGSTTAAACTTATCAGAACATAAATTTAACTTCACTAAAACTTAACAGCAACTAAACCTAATAGAACTTAAAATATTTAAAAGAGCTTAACCTCAACAGAACTTAATATTAATAGAATTTAAACATAGCATTACCTAAAGGTAACAGAACTTAACTTCAGCAGAATATCAAGTTCACAGAGCCTAAAAGTAACAGAACTAAAAATTAATAAATGCTAAACTGAACAACACGTGAAGTTAGCAGACTTCCGTAATTGAACTTAAGCTTAACACTTAATGGCACTTAATAGATAACTTAAATTATTGAGCAACTGATTAGCATAAAATTTACTATAACGCAGTAGTAACTCACTTACAGGCCTAAGTTACAAACCTAAAATACCTAGGAAGCTAGAATAACATTTCTTATCTACTTGCTGCAGCACTTTCACACACACAAATGCACACAGACAAGGTATACCTTGCCTTTTGCCTTGTGGCAAAAGGTTACCTTGAATTCAGTGAAGTACACACTTCAGACACCTTTGCATCCTTTCAGTGGGTATCCTGGTTAAGACCTAAATTTAAGAAAACTAGATTCAAAGTTGAGAGTGTTACTTTAAGAGTTTCAGGTATGGCCGATTTTAAGTCATTGACTTCACTGTTACAATAAAGCAACTGAAAATCTGTCACAACAGGTAAACATCAATGAACAATATGCAATCTTCTTGTTTCTCTTTTTCCTTTTTCTTTCTTTTTTCTTTTTCTTTCTTTTTTTCTTGTATGTAAGCAAACCACCGAGTCGTAAATTAAATAGAAGCAACATGGAGCTCTAGCAATTTACATAATTTAGTTTTGAGGATCGCTCATGGTAACTATAAGCATTCTTGARAATGCCTGTTCATTGTCAGTACCTTTCCAGTATTAGTTTACCACGACTTTTCAAAGTGCAGCCTTCCTCAGAGAAATGAAAACATTGTATTTAGAACATGCYCAGTTCAGAAATGGTAGGACAGCTTCTAGTAATTGTCATTACAATAGATTTGAGATATAAATACTTAAGGACATGATTATATAATACTGCCATGATTTTTGCGCAAGTAACTTTGTAAGTTCAGTGGGAGGATAAGACCAAGGCAYGCACCTAAGCAGCCACAGTCACAGCGTTCACTGACCCCAAAGGAGTGAGCCACTGTATACCGCACTGTTCCCTTCCTCCACAAGAACAGAGCGCATCAGAAGCTCAGTCACTGAGCAGAGAGCACAACACTCATGGGCAAGTCCCTTCCATGAGATGGTGTCACTTTTAGTCACTTTTCTGGGCCATCAGTGTACTCAAGGAAGAAGAAACAAATTTGAATCACTGAACAGTTGTAGTGGCTTGAAATGCTCTCACACGTATCTTCATGGCAAAATAATCACCTTCAAATTGTGTGATTAAAGTTGTACAAGCAAACAGGTAAAACTAGCACTATTCTGTACGGCTTCACAGTAGAGAGTCTTGAAATAATTATATCCAACTCCTGAACAGCTTCTACAGATAACACACATGGAGTTAAGCCTAGCATGGCCTTACACACTTAATTGTTCTTAGAAACTTTTATAAATCATTCAATATTTTGACATCAGTTAATTATTATGGCCTTACATTTGTCCAGTTAGTGATCACCATAAATATTCTAAGATCTACTGAATTTGGCAGGGCCTTCTACATTCATGCTGAGTAAAATTAAAATGTTCTGAGGGGATAGCCTGAAAATAACCCAATAAATACTACTTTCCCAGTCTCTTATGGAATAAGAAAAGGAGTGTAGTCCAGCAACTAACAGGACACAGTGTGCTGCCTCAAATTAGTTGCTTCGGCATCCCAAGGACACACAGCTGGGCTATCAGCCATTCCCCAAAGCTTCTGTTGGATAGGTGCCAACATGTTCAGCTCCTTGAAACCTGGGCTGTGTACAGGAAWATACAAATTTAACCCTATAGTGTTAACTGTGATGCTTCAGTTTTGTCAGAGTTGGATGACATTATAGCCTCAATCTGCACATGCCAATAAAGCTGATGTAATGTATCTGTATAAAACTGAGCAGAGCAAAAAAAATTACTCGTTCAAGGTAAACAGTGCATGTACATCTATTTAACTTGCCAGTCAAAGGACTGACTTTTCAACACATAAGCAGCCCCTCAATRGCAAATGTACATGCCAGTAGCATAAAGACAGAGAGGAAGCCTTTAAACCTGGCTTAACCCCAGAGAGAAAGAGAGATGAGGTCTATCCACAGCAAAAGCTTCAAAGAAGGTTAAGTCTTGCTATTCATATACCAGTTCTGTATGTTTGATCTAAGGACCATAGGATTCTCAGCTTGGAGGAGGCTTTTGACAAAGCTCAGATATCTTTTCCTGGAACTCTGGAAACAGTGAAGAACCACAAAGCTGGTCAAGTCATTGCAAACCTGCTTAAGCTTGAGGGCCTGTTCAGAAAGATGCACCTGCAGCTAGAGAACATAAAAAGTCCTGAAAGTTCTCAGTAACGGCAAGGAGCAACAATTTTGTTGGATTCAGCTAGAGATAAAGGATCACAAAAGGGGGAAGGATTCAGTCAGCCATAAAGCTCAAGAGCTGGAGGCTCTGAGAAGTCAGAAGGACACTCTTCTTTTCACCAAGGATTTTACAGCAATTAAAATCAGGCCACACAAACCACTTTCTAGAATGGATGGTGTGACGGTACCAAAGCCATCCATTACATTGGATAAATCAACAACACTTGCTATTCTGTGGTATTTCCAGTGATTCTAACTAAGGGAACTGCACCCAAGGCAAAAAAAAGGTACTGCTGCTTTAAGGAGACATGGCATTTCRTTCGGTCCTCCTGCTCGATTCTCTTATCACAACCAAGTAATTACTATACTCCTTTTTCTTGTTGGAAAAGCTTTTCTATGGGAAAATTAGAGAGAAATTTAAAATACAACTCATTCGCCGTCATTAACAAAGTACGGTTAGGCTGTGAAACCCTGGAGGAGCCCTCTGAGCCCTCCATGCTTCCCCCGTGGTGTCCCAAGGCCACTGCTGCTGGAGCCCATCTGCCTCCCCTACTGCCCTCCACAGATACACAGTGAGAATGAAGCAGCAGCAGTGGGGTCTGTGGGGGAAACGGGGTGGGGGAAAGAAAAACAGCAGGGGGAGAAGCGGCAAAGCAGCTGCTTCTGTACCAGGATGGCTTCTGTTCTTGGTGCTGCTACTTCAGGAAACTTCTTGCCTCCCTGGGCGATTTGCATTCCAGTGCTGGAGGGCTGCTCATTTTGAGGGAGTACAAACTTCAGCAGTCCAGGGGAAAGCGGGGGGCCCATCATCACCCAAACCTTCTGGCCGACTCACAGAGGAGCCTCCAAAATGAAGCAGCTACAGGCTCCTTTAGCCAATAATACAAGTCTCCCCARTGTGGAGAATACTGCACCAACACCCCCAGGACACCTCCTGGTTCCATGATATTCACAAAGCTTTGTAGATAGTATCCAGGGGAGTTCTTGAGACCCGTCTTGTTTCCTCATAGCTTCTCAGACAATTCTCCATGAAGGGAGCAGTTTGGCCTGATCTCCCCTCATAGCCCGATCCCATAGTTGGATCCCGATACTATCCCACAGATCAGCAGGAAAAATGCTCAGAGTTTAGCCCATCTCAAAAGCCGCTTAAGTGAATGAGAGGACAGAGTCTCATTATTTTTCTAGCAGCTCTTTTGTAAGTTCGAAAAGGGACTGCTCCTCTTTAGAAAATGTATGTCCCATTATCCCATGGCTCAGCTAATCTCCCAAGGTGATTGACTACCGGCAGCTGCTTCATTTCCACGTAGATAACATAGTCTTTTCCTCTGTGCTTAGATTATTCCCCCATAATGGGTTAATTTCCCGGTGGCTCACCTCAACTTCAGGAGTCAGGTTTCAAGTTTCTTATTTTCTGGTCCGGACCTTTTCTGCCCCTGGGCTTTTCCACTCACAGAAGCGAAAGTCAGCAGCATCTCAGCCGCCCTCCCTCTTGTCTGTAAGACAAGCTTTTCCTGCTCACTTGGCAGGCGAATCCGCAGCTGCCCTTCGCYACTTCCCCAGCCCTAAAGGCTAATCCTTGCTTGGGGCAAGATCAGCACCCTCCCTTGCCTTGAAGGCTGGGCACTCCAGAAAATATCGGGGCCAGGCGGCTCCTCAGCATTCCTAGCAGGTAGCTTCAATCTGTTGAGCACCATCTGTCATTGTTAGCCAGACAGCAACACAGAATAACACACACAAAGACACACATATACACAGAACTAATAACACCCTTTATTATGAGGTAAGCCCCCTTTTATCCACTTAGCAACTAGTGTATACATTTGTGTCAGGCATGCATTGGTTAAGAGATAGCTGTTTAATTACTAATCAGTATATGATTGGTGAGTTTGCAAGAGCTTGATGTTTACATTTGTCGATCACCTGCATTATCAATTCTACATTCCAATCTCTTTTTCTCAAAGGCAGCCAAGGACATGGTGTTTTTCTCCCATGCAGGCTGTTAACACTCCCCTACAGCTATCATATTAATTGGAGTTCGTTGGTCTATTCACAGGCTTATGGCAAATAGATTGATGAAGTTTAAAATTTTCAAACTTAAACCAGGATTTTTGCACTGTTAGGAATGGAGATGGGAGCTTTGATTTTTGGTTTTTGCTTWGGCTTTTGGCAGTCAGCAGTCAGCTTATCAGGGTGACTAGCCGTCAGAGACTGAAATGTTATAGTTTATGACTTAAACATTTTCATTACAGACTTTTTGCATATTATAGTAAAACTACACAAAAGCTGTCCAAAAACCTGATTGGGACCCTGGCTACACTGCTCACTGACTGGTGATAAGATATGGAACGACTGGAGAGAACACATTCACAAAGGAATCACGCTTAGCACCTTCGGGGTGGGAACCGTCCCCCCAGGGCTATCAGCTGCCAGGACAGCACATACCCTCATGTCAAAGGGTGGGGACGGAAGAAGAGGGAATTTGGGTGTGCCTGTAGTCAGAGGCAGAGAAATAGCATCCTCTGCTGTGCAAAGGAGCTTGGCTCTGAGGCCCTGCACGCCAGGACAAGGTGATCCACGTGCAGAGTCAAGGGGCTGTCACGGCCAAAAGACGCCCCAAAGGAGCCCCAAGACCCTACACCAGAGATGATCCAACAAGTCCACAATGTTGCAAGGGACAGTGTCAAACCAAGCCTCCTGCAGGGGTGACACATCAGCGTTCCTAATTGGCCCAAACCGTATATTAATGCACTGGATTCTGTGCTCTTCAGCATTGTGGCAACGGCAGCAGTGGTGGGGACCCTCAGAACCCAGACCACCGGATGGAGGGGAGCAACAAGATGTCGTTGGGACTTCCAGAAGGATGATGTGTTTCCATCTAACTTCTGACACTCTTTCCCTGTCTGCCTATCCCCTCCTCCCATCCTCTCACACTCTTTTTCTATTTCTTTCTTCTCTCTTTCCTTCTCTTTGGATCTCTTACTGCTAAATAAAGTATATCAATTTTTTGGCATCAACATTTAATCTTGTTTGGTTTTAATCTCTTTTTGGGAATATTTTGAAACTTATTTTTTGTTTGGTCTGCTTTTTTTTTTTTCCTTGGCTTTTCTGTACTTAAATTGGATTGTAACACTAGCATCTCAGGACTCAGTTTCATTCACCAGTTCTTTTAACAATAGCCAATTAGGTTTAATATAAAACGAATTATTGTTTATTAGCCACAAGAAAACAGTAAGGAGTTTGTGGCAAATTATATATTATATAGAAATAAAATAAATTAAATTATTAGTATATTAAGTATAGTAGTTTAAAATGCAGCATTAATAAAGGTATTCATAAGTTTAGCTAGCAAATAAATAGTTTAATTTAGGATTTTATGTATATTTTGTTAATCTAATTGGCAGTGGGAGCATACATTGGAGTTTTTTATTTTAATCTCTGGAGAGGTAACTACAAAATCCACTTTCAGACTTTGAGGAGAGTCTTTTACACACTCTTAATGTGTATTGTAAAAGACCTCTCGCTTTTAGAAATTTTGTGTATCTTCTATAGAGTAATTGAGACTTTGCTTACTATTATTTTCTTTCATCTCTCTCCATAACAATTTTTCATACCAAGATGTTGATTTTTGGTCAGGTGCTCAGACTTTCCGGCATCAAAGATAACTTCTGCTGGGCCTTTCAATCCAGCTTAGATTATCTTTTGCATATGCCAGCCGGATTTTTGAGAGGGAGAGKGGGGTACATTCTGCTACATTCTACTCTTGTGATTAAAGATATTAGTTTTTATTTTATGGAGTGATAGTATAGGTATTTTTTGTCTTTATGTTATAGAAGTATATACTTTTACATACATGTGTGTTATTACTGAGTATTTTAAATACAGTTTTTAAAAAAAAATGTTGTTATATGATTGATATGGATGGGAAGCACCTGCTGTTGTTTTAGTTTATGTAATGCAAATATATTTGAAAATAAATAAAAAAATCATTACTGATATAAGATATGGTATTGAATTTAGAATGTTCAGGGTAATTTGTGGACAATTTTACAAGTCACATCAGTTTATGTAGGATAGATTGTTTTTCATTCTTTGAGTGAGGATTATAAAAGAGTGAGGTGCAAATCAAATAGTTTGTGGAGGTGGCTTTTTGGTTGTAACTGGAAAAGTTCAGTAGATCGTCTGTGACTTTTTACTTCTATGTGTGCTTTTTAGTTCAGATTTTTTTTTAGTGGAGTTTAGGATTTTATATATTTTTTTTTAATATATTGTGTTAGACAATTTAAACTATTAGACAATTTTATAATAATTTAAATAAATATAAGTATTTATATAATAGTTTGATTGTCTCAGGGGAATTAAAAGATGTAATGAAACTTAATTGTTTCACTTACTTTAAATAAGGTTTTAATCAGGAATTTATGTTTTATTTTGAAGAGGTAGTTATATTCAGGGTGAAATTTCGCTTTACCTACTGTGACAATCAGACTGAAGACACAGTTATTTTATGGYATTATTTGTAAATTTACAAAGGATATATGTGTATAAGTACTAATCAAAATAACTAAATTTATTAAATTATTTGGCATTTAATAATATTGAATAAGGTTTTAATGTTACATAAATAAAGCTATTTTTTTGAGATTTTTGGAGAAAATGGTTATTGTTAGATATWTATTTTGTCAATTTTAGTTTGTAAATTTGGAATATTGTTTATATATTGGACATGAATGTTAGAATTATGATTAAGATATTAATTAGGTATTTTATGATTGAATTTAAATTTGGAATCTATGAGGTTAATTAATTAAATAAATTTGTATTTTGGTCTTTCTGGATTTTATGTAAGATTCTAATTTTTTTTTTTCTAGGTCAGTTTGTATTCTGCGGGTTTGTTGTATGTATATATATAGTAGCTAGTGTTGATGACTGTGCATACCTAGTTTTTGGGGGCCAAAAGTAAATCTAAAGCTGTTTAACACTTATAATGGTTAATTGCAAGAATTTATTGTGTTGGCTAATTAGCCATTGAGAGTCATTAAAACAGTAACTTGTAAGTATAAGAATGTAAATAGTACTATAATTAGCATTTTGATTACAGTAAATTTACTGGTTGGTGTGCAGTTTAGTATGGCTTCTTTGGGCTTGGAGCTGGCTTTATCTGTTTACACAAACTCAGGAATTTCAGTAGTTGTTACAGATGTATAGATAATGAAGATTTTTTTTTATTGCTGCTTGAAAGGTTTCTTGYTTCACATCTAGGTACATCCAATTTTTGTCTAGTGAAGGTATATTTAAATAGTCAAGGTTACTAAAGAAATTAAAATAATTGAAGTTAAGTAATAATAAGTTTTTTCAGAGTCATAGCAGCAGTTCCATCTCAGGCCTCTAGTTGCAAACTCAGCACTATGCTCACTGCTGTCAGACGGCAGCAGTGTAGGAGTGGTTTCCAAGGCTTTGTTGAGGAGCTTGTTTGTTTTGTAGCAAAGCCAAATTGGTACAGAGGTAAGAGTGTCACACTGAGTTTTAGGACAGAGGGACTGGAAAATCAGTCACTGAGTTCTGAAACATCAGCTTTGCATTAGCGTGTCTGCCTTGAGTGGCAATTGCTTGTAATTGATAGATGTTTCAGAGGTTTGATGTATTTTTTTTCCTAAGTTGATTAGAGGGTTTAATTGTTTTTGTTATGTAAAGGCAGTACCAGTCTGGGTGACTTTGTTTAAGTTTCAGCTGGAGTTGTGGATACTGTCTTTACATATTTTTTTGGCTACTGGCTTTTGGTTTGTGTTGCAAAAATAAGGGGTTTGGTAAGGTTTAATTTATAATATAATTATTTACTAAATTGATATTAATGTTGTGGATTATTTCTTATTTTCCTCACTTCTGTCAGCTAATTTATGTTGTTATGGTAAGTTTGTTTGCTTGACAGCCCAGGCAGTTTCCCATAAAGCATTTTTGCTTTCAAAGGGAGGTGTTTGTGGGTTATACAATGAATCACACGTACTTGGATTTTTTCTAATTTTGGTCTGCTTCTCTACTAAATAGTCTTTTAGTGCGTTTGGAGATTTTCTTAACAGACATTTTAGTGTGTTAAGGTGCACCTCTGCAGAGGCTGGGGTATTTGCATGTTTGTGTTTCATGTGCAAATAGTTGGTTTCTGTAGCAGCAGGAGAGATATTTCTAGCTGACTGCATAAGGTAAACACATTATTTTTTAGTTTATTTCTTCTTTTTTTTTTTTTTGTCTAAGGTTAATTTTGCTGATTGTTAAATCAGGAGGATGTGGTTCATGATGCACAGTCTAGAATCCATTTTCCCGAGAGAAACAAATTTTTAAACAGTCTGTATCCGCTGCATTTTGAAGATTTGTTAATATTAGGGAATTCCTGAGAATGTTTTCCTCCTTTGACCACCTTGGGGTCCTTTGGAGACYTCAGTTTTAATTTTGGATTTCAATTTAAGTTCTGGAATTTTTCTGGTTGACGGGGGCACAAGGTCACGCAGACACCAATATGATGAGCATGATCTGTTTATTTCTAATACAAGCTCCTTTTTATCTACTTTCATAAGCCAGCCTCTCTATATGATTAGTAATGCCTTTCTATATGATTAATAATTATTCATTGGTTAATTTAACAGTCTGTCTATTACATTTCAGCATATGATTGGTATATTTGCAAAAGCGTGTTTTTGTATGCCTTGCAGTTTTA
>NW_026624150.1:148989-150710 GCF_030028575.1 Malurus melanocephalus
TTTTGATGTTGTCAAGTCAGGGTGTGATCCATCAAACAAAAATCAGTAACACCTGACTTATTAGCCCATGTGATCCACATATTCTCTTGGGGATTGACTCTTAAAATTGCCTTAMTTTCTAGGCAAAGCATTAGTAATACAATTGCAAAGAGTCATTTAACACCTTTGCATTGCCTGTAATTGGCAATAGTCCTGCCATTGCTGACATTCTTGTTCCCACAGATGATCAGAAACACCATATTGTCAAGGTATATTAACCTCTTTCTGACATGCAAATCCTAACACAATTTAGCAATATCCACTTAATATGGCACAATTCAGACTAGGCGAGCAGGTAACCACCTTGGACCTGTCAGCGATAGAACACAAGTGTACTCTCTCCCCCAGGTTAGCAAATCATCTGGGCCTTGTCATTGCACACCCAACTGTGGATCCCTGCATAAAACYTTYGGAAATTGGTTCTRCRCGTGCAAACCTTCAYAGCAGTACTGCTCTGCTCATAATTGATGATCTGTATTCAAAAAAATGCAGTGTAAACATTGCACCACTTAATTTTTCTTTCTTTAGGGCCATACCCATACTCTCCCCTTTTGTTTTTAATAGTATGCTCTTCTTTGTACAAACATGTACACAAAAGCAGAACAATACTGGCAAAAAGTAATAAGCTCATCATGTGCTTAGCATTAGCATTAAGCAAAACCAAGTAAGGTAATACATGTAATCARTAGTACACYAGTGAMARGATARTGATTTAAAAAGATGCATTATCAACTACCTAAAATATTTCTTTATTGCCCAGGGTCTGCAGTAGCTGGCTAGCCTCATTTTACAGGTAGGACTCAGAAAACCTTTTCCGGGCAAGGCTTCTAAGTTTACTCTGAAGAGGTTCCAGCTTTGATAAGCCCAAATCGCCAAGTCRAAGTGACTTGATTACATTWTTAVTGCAGAAATATCTGGGTTTGTTGGCATATTTCCCAACCATCTAGGGCTAGGGCTTCTAGGGGAGGGAATCTCTAAAATTCTACAAACAGCTTTCTAGTAAGTTTCTTAAAATAACAGTAACATATTTCTTATAGATAACTTCACAAGGGTATGCAAAAGTTGGTGGGGTTTTTTTTGTTTGGTTTTTTTGTTTGTTTGTGTTTTTTTTGTTTGTTTGTTTTTTAAAACAGTTACTTAAACAAACTACAAACAATCCAAAGAGTGCATGTGAGAAACCTCTAATAATTGCTTCTGGAAAACACCCTTTATAATAGCTCTATGAATTAATGTCATGACATTAACAATGTATCAAAATCATTAACCTAACAATAGTAACTTTTAAAGAAAACCTTTGAGATATAATTTTTTCTACATATTTATGCGCATATAACAGAGCAAGAAAGAAAGCATTAAAACTTTAACATCACTTAGACTTAACAGRATGTAAATTTAACTTKACTAAAACTTAACMGAAATTAAATCTAATAGCACTTAAACTTAAAATACATGAAAGAGCTTGACCTTAACAAAACTTAAATATAGTATTACTTAAAGGTAACAAAACTTAACTGTAATAGAACTTTAATCTTAACAGTGCTTAAAAGTGACAGAATTTAAAATTCATAAAGTTAACAGATATGAAAATYTAYAGGCYTTAAAMTTAAAATTACTTAAATTTAAGAAAACTTAACTTTAATAACACTTAACACTTAATGTCATTTAACAGATAAATTAGCAAT